>NW_009193356.1:0-53216 GCF_000690835.1 Fulmarus glacialis
AAAAAAAAAAGTTATAGTTGCGTTATTCAGGCAGGTTTGTGTAACGCAATAGGCCTTGTATTAGCTTTCCTTTGCGAAGGTTACATTTCCACTCTTTTGGAGTGGTAGCTTTTTTTCTAGGGAGACTTTAGTGTAGACAAACACAGGTCTGGAGTCTCTGCCCAAAATGATTGTGTTGGCATGGTGGAAGATTTGATATGTGGGTGGAAATAAGGTTAAGTATTAGGTATATCCTTGCACGCTGGATGACGTGACACACGTGGTGTAGCTGGAGATTAAAATGGGATGAGCAGTTCACTCATGCTGCATTCTGGCTATCAAGCTACTCATGTGTAGCTGCAGGAAGCTTCTAGGAGAAGTATGCAGTTAATCACATCCATTAGCATGATTAAAATCCTGATTAGCCTGTGTCACTCACTCCCATTTTCCACCTACACTTGGCCCCTTTTATCCGGAGTATTTGCAAGTATGAGCACAACACAGACTGAGACAATGCAGGCTCAAACCCAAGGGATGGTCTCTGGGCTTTTAAATGTATCAAATAATTCTGGGCTTTATATTGTTATAACAGGCAAGTTCTTCAATAAGCTGTACAGCTGCTGTCTGAACATAAAATCTTAAAAATCAGCCCTGCACAGATAGAGGATCCTCAGCGAGATTGTCAGGAATCCAGTTGAACATGAAGTAGGCTTGTCTTGCTAGTCAGTCAAGTGCTCATAGCTTGCTAATGTTTCATATCTAGTACGTACTAATGTTTTAATTTTAACGCCTCCGTCCACATTTGATGATCTCTTCATGTTGGTTGACATGGTGTATCGGTGCTGTCCTTGCCTCTAATGGCCAGGGCTAAAATGGGCTGGAGAGTGAGTCATACCTGGATATAATTCTATGGAACGATGACCAGTTTTAGGCTGAAATTAAGGCTAGGGGAACTGCTTGCAGATAGGCTGATTAAATTTTAGCAAGGACTAATTAGAAGTGGAAAAAGCAAAAAAGGGAGGTCACTTTGTAAATTCCGTTGTGCAAAAACTCTTCCTTTTTAAAACTTTACTTGTTAGGGAGATACTGTACATATTCAGTTAGATCTTTTTGAAAAAGCAAGCTTCTTTCTGAGTATTAGGTCATACACTTCCAACTCCCGCCTGGGAGTGAGTCATTGTTCCTTTTGTAAAATTGCATTAGAGCTACATCATCCTGAAAAGCTGTTTTTCAGCTGAATTTAGGGTGTTAACACTTGCTTTAAACAAAGTAAACTGTGGGAGCATTTATCAGATGAATTTCAAAGTATGTTTACATACTCTTGAGTTACGATTCCTGAAGTGCGTGAATATGAGATCAATTCATACTTGTCAGTGAAAACCCTCTGAGTGCTGGGTTTCATTCCCCCCTCCCCACTGGGGTTTTGAACCCTCAGCTCTCAAACTGAGGATTATAGCGTATATGTACATGTAACTTAACTGATGTTTGTGAAATGCTTAAAATCCTCTGAAAGGGGCAGAAAAACATGCATGTGCTTTTACTTGGTCTTATTTCCTCCTCCCCAGCTTGTCATTTGTTTCTTGCACTGTGCTATGTCTAACTGTAGCTCTCTGCTGTAGATACTCTGGGAGTTTGTCCTTCTAGGAGTGTGATACTGCGAGTTTGTTTCCATATCATGGCTTTTTTTTTCTATAACAAAACTGGCTTGAGGTTCCAGCCTTCTTCCATGTTACATTTTTTTTTTATCATGCTGTTATGCCAACATAACTATATGTGCTGTAAAATGGGTCAGTGATCAGGTGGGACTTCTAGAACTATTTTTAGGAGCTGCATCAATTCTATTAAAGGGGAAGTAGAAACAACTAGTTGGAGAAGGGGATGCCAAGCATACATCAAACTGGCTTTCTATTGTGGAAAATGCGATGGAGAAGCACTGTCAGTGGCATGACTGAATAAGAGCAGTGCAAAGCATTAAGGCTTGGGGGTGGAAAATCCAACCCCAAACCGTACATACCTTCGACTGGAACGGGTTAGGCTGCCAGGCATGCCACGATGTTAATGGAAATCTGAAAGTTGTGCTTTAGTGACAGTTTTCCTTTAATCCCCTCTGGAAAGTACCATGCCTTTTCTAAGCTTCTAGCTATTAGTAGTTTAAATTTGACTGCGTTTCAGGCATATTAAGAGGAAGAGGTCTGTCATTCGGTAAAAGGCTGTTTATTGTAGGTTAGGCTAAAGGTCTACCTGGTCTAGTAGGTGCTCTTGACAGTGACTAATGATGTCTGCTCAGAAGTTCTCATGTGCTCTGTTCCCATGTGGGTAAGTATGGCTTGATCTACACTTCAGTAGTCCTGTGAAATTATTAATGATGCTAGATCTGAAATGCTGTTAGAAATATTGAGGAAAACACTATTGCAAACAGCAGCTTATGGAAAGCATTTTTAAGCGTAATTGTTAGCACTGCTCATAGTAGTTCTAAGTGCTTAATTCCTGCCCGGAACCTGATTACTGTCTACTCTAAGGTTCCCTTTCTGTTGGACTGAAATGGTGTTAACAAGAAACACATGAATATTGAGTTTGGAACTTTTCTTCTGGTTGTTGCTGATTGGGGTTTTTTCCTCTCATCCCTTTCCAGTCCTCCTCTTGGTTTTTTTTTGTGTGTGTGTGTGGTGTTTGGTGGTATTTTTTGTTTTGTTTGTTCGGGGTTTTTTTGATGTGGGTTTTTTTTTTAACCTTGAGTATTCTACTTCTCTGTCTTCTGACTCTGTAAAGGCTGTTTCTCTGTTGCAGTTTTATTAAGTGTGGTGCTCTTTTTAAAGATGCTCCTATGCTCGTCTGCACTGGTCTGAAGGAATTTCAGAACAGTTTTTCTGCTGTCCATAGATAACTAATTAATAGTAGTGAAAATAATTGGAAACTCAACAACTGTGGAAGAGCAAAGACAAAAATCCACAAGCCAGCTCCAGCAGAGGCTTCGAATTAAGCTCTGCAGACATAAGAGGCAAAGAATGAGACAAAGAACTGAGTCACCATCTCTTCCTTCCTTTTGACTTTTGTGGTGGGAGTGAAATCGCTTTTCTTTTTGGTCATGAATCAAAACAATTAGAAAAGGGTTCTAGATGTTAAGTAAGAAGTCCAAATCATCTAGCTCTTAGCAGGAACTGTGGATTTTAAAGTGATTCAGATATGCAGTAGTAACTTAAATACATTTATGTTAGGAATCCAGTAACAGGTCGTAACACAAATTATTGATGCACAGCTTCAGAAATATTACTTTGATTATAACTTCATATATGCTAATGTTTTCTTTTATCCCTGAAAAGGCAGAGAGAAACTTCTGGAAAGAAAGGTGGGATGTAAAAGGAAACCTTTAAAATGATCTTGAGATTCTGGAGGAAATGTTTGGTCAGGACAGCAATTGGTACTTGTGATTTGAGAGTCTGCGCTTCTGCTGAGGCTTGCAGAATGTAGCTCCTGAGTGTAAGTTGGTTCCACCTACTCCAGCACAGTCAGACAAAATGATGGGACTTCATCACCAGGATGTCTGTAAAACTGGTGATCATTGTCAAGGTTTAAATCTGCATTAAATGCTTTTGGGATGACATGCCATAACACTTGTCACCCAATATATGTATCAAGTGGTACTACTGTGACACCACGATGATGAGAACTCTGTAGGACGCAGTGGGTGGCTCAAGCTATATTTTATGTAACAAATTTGCATTTACATACGAAGCGACAATGTACATAATCTGCAGTGTTACTCTTTTCAGGCTATCTTTATGCTTAAAGCATATATATTATTTTTTCTTAGACTGTATTTTAACCTATTTAAGCATTTACAACATGAGAATTAAAGGATCTATCCATCTCGTGTTCTGAGGACTGGATTTTTTTTTAATTGGTCTTTTAGGCAAAATGTACTTCTTTTTTTTGCCTTGGGATTTGGACAGAGCATGTAGGGCAATAGGATCAAGTGTCACATTGGGGATTACATATTTGTCCCGGACTGACCCTCTTAGTAGCTTGCATTGGTGTAATTGTTGAATGACTGACTGGATTTATAGGGATGTATATCTGCATTAGCACTGGTTTGTAACTCTAGCTTATTTGCTTTTAGTCCAACCTATTTTCACCTTGGGAATGCACTTTTAAGGAGAGATCCTGTGATTTGCCTCAAACTAGCATTTTCAGGCTTATATTTCCCCTTAAAAATAATGGTGGTTTTACTAGGAATGATGTTCTACATCTGAATGTTTTGCATGGCATTGTCTGGTTGATGAAAACTAAATTTGTTTAATAAGCTCTATATTTATTTGAGACCTGTGGATGTCAACAGTGTTTTTAAAAAAAAAAAAAAAATCGATCAACTGTTCTTTTGTTGCACCAATAGTTGTCGTCTTGTTCTTCAAACCGTAACAACTCTAACTCATGGTATTCTATATTATTTTGGTGTGTTGTGTTCCTTTTCTGGCAGCTTCTATGAGATTTCCCTCTCATATAATGAATGAATATGAATTTGAAAAAGTTGGGGAACATAAAGAAACTCCCTGCAATTCCAAGCTTAGTTTTCTCCAGCTAAGATTTTTAACTTGCCAAATTACCTCTAATGGCTGGTATTGCTAAAAAACTTGCCCTATGGGCACGTCCTTCTATACTCTAAACATAACTCTTGCAGGATCCTCTACATCCAGTACTGGTTATCGCTGGAGATGGTAACTTCACTAGGATTTTCCATTTTAATCTAGCCTGCAGTTCATGCATGCTCCTCTCTGCTGGCAGAATCTCCTAGAATCACGTTCAGGTAATGATGGATTAGTAAATGGTTGTGATACACTAAACCAGAAAAGCTGAATTTGTCAACTCACAGCAGATAGCCGTGTTGTACATTAAATCTCCTTAGGTGTTTGACAAAGGCCTTTAATTCTAAAGCATTGATTTGTTTTTTTTCTTAATTACCATTAACTCTGTTTGTGCTACAGGTTCTACTCTGCTACCCCACTACTGCTGCGCTCCTCTCTCCACTTCTCTCTTCTTTGCATCCGTATCAGCTGAACTCGCATCTGACCTATGCTGCTGTTGTCCTCCCTTGTTTGTGTTTCTTGCCTACTAAATCCTGTTTATAGCCCCTCTGAATGTATTGAATATGGGGTGGCTTTCTTTTTTGCTTCAAAGCCCTTTTAGAAAGGCTGTTTGAGGGTTGATTGGAGCACATAATTTAATACAGTGCTCCTAAAAATCCTAACTCTGGCTGGCATCAGCTGATGCTGTGTCTTATTTAAACATACTGCAGACTTCTTGATATTTTTCCCCTGGGGGATTGACTTCCTGTGATAAAATAAGATTCCCTTTTAAAGTAGAGGTCCATGGTTATATAATGAGAGTAGGAAATGGTCCAAAAGTGACACTGGAAGAATAGAGAAGTTATTTTGGTAATTGACTGTTAGACAGGATAATAGAAAATATGCTCAGGAGTGTACTAGTAACTTGAATTCTCTTTGGAAAGTGAGAAGAATACATTTAAGGAATTAAGGAAGGGAGTGACCAGGTCAGAGCAGCGGAAGGGAGGTTATGTTGAGGACAAAGTTGTACAGTGCACATCTAGGATTCCTCTTAAAAGATTTAACTCTTTCCAAACTACTTTTAATCTCCTCAATAAGCTGCTGTGTTGTTCTTAAGCATAATCTGTCTTCAAGTTTGAACCTCTGAGATCCATGCTGGCTTTTGCTTTTTTGATTTAAAGATGTGAATGTAGGTTATTTTTTGATTTCTGTGTGTGGTTTTGTGTTCCACACCCTCCCCCCCCAGTAATGCCAGATCAGGGAATTTCTTTCTTCCACCTGCATTTTCTGTTCCCCCATACCAGTATTGCAATCTTGCAAAGAATTATGCAGTAGTCAAAACTGGTTTTTCATGCTATTGGTAGGGCAATATTGAAATTCCTAAATCAGATCACCTTTACTCAACGGGGATTGTTAAGAGGCAGTGATAAAAACTCACAGGGAAGCCAACTGGATTCTGGCAGCAGGTCACTAAACTTGCTGAGCCTTTGTAGTCTGCTCTTAGACAGAGGAGTTAGAATTCAGTGCTGCGTACGCTCCGTACTATGGTGTGGCCATTCTTGCAATGTTCATATGGATTTAAAATGGAATATTGGTTGTGTTTGCATGCATTTAAACTGGAATATTGGTTGTGGTTTTTTGTAAAAGGTGGTCTTAGAGAAATTTAAGATTTATTAACTGCAGATATTCATGTTTTGTTGTGTAATGAGATAATTTTTTATCTTGTTCATTGTGGTTTTGATTTGTTTTCTCTTATGCTATTCTCATGTTTTGTACCAGTTTGTGTCTGTCCTTGCCTCAAAGAGGGAATACAGGCAGAGGGAATGAGACTACTGTTAATTTAGTTCCTAGTTGTGTTTTTCTCTCCTGCTTCCTCAGTAACCTGTGCTAAGGCACTGATCTTTGAAATAGTGCTGACACTTTAAAGTGTCATCTTCAGTAAAATAAATGGGGGAATCTACTTCTCCTGGGCCACAACTTCTGTCTGATTGCATATATGAAAAAGCAATGTTGTATTGTTGTATTGTAGATAACGCATTTATAACTCTTGGGGGTATGTTCTGAGGTCAACATGTCTAGATTTTTGGCAGAGCTCAAGTATGCTGGTAGGCTCCAGGACATGGGGTGCTCTTGAACAGCAGTATAAATTTGGCACCATTTAATTTTTTTTCTTGTATAGAAGTGAAAAGGGAGATACTAATTTCTATAGGTGTAATAAATCCATGTGTAGAATCCAGTTTGAGAATTATAGTTTTTAAAGCCTGAACGTGTAGGTGTTGGCCAGCCCTTCTGGAATCATTAGCTGAGACCATCCTTCTGTCTGTCTTCTAAAATTCTTTTCTTTGTCAGCTTTCTGTTAAAGAAATTACATTTGGGGAGTGGGAGGAACACAGATTGTCTGAGAGAAATGTTCTTGGCATAGTTGATCAGCTATTTTAACGAAAGCAATGCTCTCCATCCTGTGCTAATAGGACCTAAATGTCCATTGATCATCCCAGAACTCCACTTCAGATGGCGTAGCTTATCAAGACCAGATTCCTCGTATTTACAGACAAGGTGCTCGCCTGTGGAACAAAGCAAAATGTAGTAACGGCTGCCTTTATGCAGGTTTGTTTCTGAAAGGACCCTCAATGGCTTGTCGTCTGTGATATGCCCATAGAAACCTTGAAAATGCCCAAGATTGATCAAAATTAAACTGTTTTTCTTCCTTCAAGTCTGGGGTATGTTTATTTTCTCTAGTATGTAATTTATCTGTAGCCTTATTTTTCAGCAGCCAAATATGCTGACTGTGCCTGTTACATTTCCCAAATGAAATTCTCTGGCAAGCTTCACATCTTCTAATATCATTTTGAGATGCTGATGTAATCGAATGGTTGAATGTGAACTGAACAGGAAATTATGTAGTGCAAAACTTGCTTTTAAAATCTGTATGGAATTAAAATGCACGTGTTCTTTTTATATATTTTTACAGTAAGCATTTGTGGTATTCAGTAATTTAACTTTTGGTCTTTTTTTTCAGTTGAAGAGATGGCAATTTATTGAATGCTTAAGGGGAGTGGGGGAATCAAGACTGATGTGTTACATATCCTTAACATATCATCAAATTTCAGTGGGAGTTATTTTTGCAACTCTATTCTAGTAATTAAACATTGTGCTGAACTAATTTTGAAAATGTGAAGGGGGTAACACAATAGGTACCTGAAAATAGGTAATCTAAGTTGAAATGCATTAGAGCATCCTGATTGTAGAACTGTAAAACCATACATTTTTCTCAACAATTGTAGTATTACTTAAAAGAAATGTCACAATTTTTAAATTGAGGAATAAAATATCAACAATCCTCTGAAAGAGAAAAGTAAAATAGAACTCGTCTCTGATCTTTAATATCTTATTTGGCACATACAGATAACCTTGAGTAGTATCGTTCTCCATACTGAATTTTTAACCCATACCTTTAAAGAAAGGTAACTTTGTAAGTGACTTGGAGGACCTACAGTGTTTTGTCCTTAAAATAATTTAAGTTTCAAATTAAAGATGGTTTGATCTAATTATTTATGCAACATAAGCTTTGGATTCAGCTGAAAGATGTTACTTTGTTATAAAAAGAAGTCAAACTACAAAGGGAAGCTATATATACACCAGATACACTTAAAATTTACTGATATTGGACTCTTTCAAAGTAGTTTTCTTTCAACACTCCTGTTAATTCTTTAGATTCAAGCCTAAACTTTTTTGTGGAATTGGGGGTAGGAAAAAAAAAACCACCCTAGATCAGAGGAATAAGTGGACTGTATTTAGGGGAAATAAAAGCAAATAATTTAACATGAATAGCAGAGGAGTAGGGCAGAGTAAATCACTATTAGTTATTTTGATATTTTTTATAAGTCAGCAAGACAGCATTACTCTCCCCACTTTCACAGCATATGAAAAAATCAAAATGTAAGAACTACTACAACAGGTCAGGCAAAAAATTAATCTACGTGGGTTTGTGCAGAGGCATGTCTTCTGTTTTGTCCTTTTTTTCATCATCTTGTTTTCCATGCTCAGGTGAGGGTTAAGTGTGGGCTGTCTCCTCTTAGCTATTTGTATTGGAGCCTTAGGTGTTTATCAGCAGCTTTTGTACTGCAGCCTGCCTGGGTGTGAACCGTGTGTGATTCTGCGTGGTGGTCAGATGCATAATACGGCTTTTTCAGAGTCTCTTCATCTACACTACCAGTGCTATTCATCTTCTTGTTTTCCATGCTCAGGTGAGGGTTAAGTGTGGGCTGTCTCCTCTTAGCTATTTGTATTGGAGCCTTAGGTGTTTATCAGCAGCTTTTGTACTGCAGCCTGCCTGGGTGTGAACCGTGTGTGATTCTGCGTGGTGGTCAGATGCATAATACGGCTTTTTCAGAGTCTCTTCATCTACACTACCAGTGCTGACCTACTGCAACAAAAATGCCTTTCGTTCGTAGAAGGCAATCTGTAAACAGGCAAGCGCTGATGTTGTTGAGGAAATAACCGAGTTCAAAAGTCTCTATATCTCCAAATAAAAAGGATTATCTTTGGTTACCACTGTTACCTTTGTCCTCTCAGCACTATTTATAAGACTTGTAGCTTGCAGGTCACACTAATTGCTCTCATGTCCCTGCTTATCTCTTCTGAGAGTTTTTCTCTTAAACTTTTAAAGAACAGGAGCCGTAAGTTCTAGATGAAATGCTTTGTATTAGACTTTTCAGAAGCATAATACCAAAAAAAGGGGGTGTATACTTAGAGGACCATTTTCATCTACTAAACAGGGATGTAGACTGTATTTTATGGAATTGTCTCAAATCTCATGTTTTTTAGTCTAGAGATTGCCTGTGAATTGTTCTGTCTCTTACCTAGTTTTTACTAAATTACTTCTGTTAGTCTACTAATTTTTTTAAAAATATGTATTTTAAAAAAAAGAAAAGTTCGGTGTGCTCAAGCTGTCTTACCTATTTTTTACTAAATTGTTAGTCTACTAATTTTTTTAAAAATATGTATTTTAAAAAAAAGAAAAGTTCGGTGTGCTCAAGATGCTCACCGGATTGATCTGATTAAAAGCAGTTCCTTGCTTTCACGTTTCTTTTGTGTAAACTCTAGGTTAATTAAGTGGCTCATTCATTCCATCTAGGGAAAGCTGAAAGGCTGCAGAAGCGAATGAATTGCAGGCAGCAGATGCTTGGATGAAAGAAGAAACAAACCAACCACAGGGTGAAACTTTCTGAAGCATCTGTGTTTCCTTCTGAAAAGCTAGTTGAGAATAGACAGCCTGTGCCTCACTAGAGATCTGCGGAATTGATCATTTCATAGAACATAATCAGTTTCTTTTGATTCCGAAATACTACAGGACTTCTAGTTTTTGTCTTTGTTCTTAATTTCTATGATCTAGCCATTACTAAATGCCACTCCATTTTGATTTGTTTCAGTTGTGTGCTATACAATGGTAAATCTTAATTCTGCATCCAGTTTTCTTTTGCTTCTTATGGCCGAGATGAGAATTCTTGCATGCCTGGAATAAAGTAATGGGGAATATCTGGAAGGAGGTCCAAAAAATGGCATGCTCAGTTGCAGCAGGGTGAATAGGATACTCAGGTGTCAGGAGCTGTGGGTTCTGGCTTATCTGTAGGATTATTCCTGTTTTTATCCAGCAAGCCTCTTGCATGAAACATAGAAACGGTTCTTGAAACAGAAGTAAAAACCTAGAATGCTTGGTTAGGAGGGGGATAGACAAGACACAGTCTTGCTGGCCTTTCAGGGTTTGCAACTTGTGCATTTGGGCTTACCTTACATATAAAGGCTGACCCCTGTGCATGAAGTGCCTGTGGCAAATGTTTGGTTGGTAACACGCTTTCCAGAAGTGGGGTAGGTGGGTTTGAACGCTTTTAGGCTGAGGAGGAAATGGAACGGGGATCTCCAACTCTCAAGGTGTGGAGCCCACTTCACTTAAAATGGGGACGCTGTAGATGCTTTAGTATTCTTTCAGCTTGATGCTGTTTGTGCATGTTTCATATGCTCAGAGTGTGTATGTGGGATTAGTTCCTTTGGAGGCCTGTGTGAGGATGCCTAATTTATGGATCTAGAATCTACTGGATATTTGGCTTAATCAATTGCCAGTGCCCTTGGACAGGTACAACATCAGAACTTCAAATGCTGAATGAAGTTTTGTATGGAGGACTTGGCTGTCTAGAGCCTATCGGGCACCAGAGCAGGCTATGTAATCTTTGTTGAACTGATATTTTGAAAGTAGGTGTCTCAGCTCCTCCAAGCTGAACTTCAGGAGCTCAAGAACAGTATTTGGATTTTATTGGGGGGGGGAGAAAAGAATGGTACTGTGGCCGCTACGTGTTCTTTTCTTCTCTTGCTCATTCTTCAGCAGGGGCGCCTTGCGCAGTAGCAACCTTCTCCTTCCATACTGGCATATTATTCTTTTTCTTCAGCCTGAGGCCTGGTATGGGCAGCTGAGAATGTTTTCTTTTGCTTTTGGAATAAATGCAAAGCATAACAGAAGTGGTGTTCTAGAGGGTAGAAGTATTTCTTCTTTCAAACACCAAGGAAAAAAACACAAACAAACAAACAAAAAGCCCCTCCCAAATCCCTCTGATTCTTGCAGAAGTCATCCCCTTATGATTCTAATAATTTGGCTAAAAAATTAAAAAATATCTTATAACATTCTAAATCTAAAGAGGTAGAAATGTAGGAGGAAAAAAAAGAGAGCCTACTGAATATTTTCTGAATAAAGTGAACCTTTCTGTAAAACTTCCTTAATTTTCTGTAAATTTTCTTTACTAATTAATCATAAAATGAAGCTAACTTTCTGAAGTACAACAGCATGTAACAAAAAGCTTTTTGATAAAGTTTGCTGTTGGGAATGATCTCATCCTAGTAACCAACTGGTCACTGTGCAATGCTCTAACTATTTGCTGAAACAAAAGTATGCTGCATTGGCTGACCACCGAGTAATCTGTTTGGTCGCGTTGGAGGGAGCTGTGCATACGTTCAGATGCAGTCATGGCGTGGCTGCAGGTAGGAGATGCCGTCTGTAGAGTTCTTCCACTTCAGTTTAGAAAGAAGAGCTAATCTTTGAGGTGGGTTAAGCAAGAACAGCTTCCTGTGAATTGGATGTACTTACTTTTCTGGTAATTGCACTGATTTTTTTTTTAAGACTCTGTATGGAAGATTTTAGTTAAAAATGATATAATAATGATCCCTAGCTTCATAGTTTTAAGTTATTTATTTTAAAGCTTAGTATAGTGAATCAATATGCCTTCCGTATTAAATTCACCCAGCTGTATTTTGCAGTGAATTTCTGTCTTGCCAGAGTAAGAAATGAAGACATCTCTGAATGGGGTTAGAGCATTTATCTAATGTTCCCCTTAGATTAACTTTGTCACAGACTTACACAAGAAAAACATTCAGTGACTCCTGTAGCTACTGCGTGGTGATACTCGGAGTAAACCCTGGTATGTTCACTACGAAATATTGGCTATTGGTGTATTTGTGCTGCTGTGACTGAAGTCGTCTGGCCTTTTGAAATGAAACCATTGAGAGGAGGACCTTTCTCTCCCTCTCCCCACATCACGTTGTGTGATCGGAGTTGGGTATGAGATGATTGACTTTCAGTAAAAGCTCTGGACACAATGGGATTTTGTTTAGTAGTGCAAGCTACTAGAAGTGGTGCATGGTGAAGTGCCACATGCTTTCTACCTGTTTCCATTTTTGAAATTATAAAATTGTCACTTTAAAATATGCAGTTGACTGGAAAAACACTGTAGTAAGAGCAAACCCCAGCTATTCAACTTCTGTGATTCTTGTGGGAGTTGACAGTTGTATCTGTCTCACTTGCTGAGTTAGAATTCAGTGATGTGCCAGAAACAAAGCGAATTTGATCCATTTTAAGTCAACTTTAAAAACTAAAGTTGTAGTATTTGTCATTTTTGTTCTCTCGGTTTCTCACTCCTGTATGATTACTTGTTGTCCTTGGATGCATTGAGAGCCACATGCTGGTTCCAATTTAAAATGCAGTGTCTGCGTGTAGGGGGAGCCAAAAAGTTTGGAGTCTGCTCAAACTCAGATACAAATATTTTATTTCTGTCAATTAATGAAATGCTGAGAACTGTAAAAATAACAGAATTACATATGAGACAGTGTATTATACTTGTCTTCCTTTTAGTTGGAATTTGTCTTAAAAATTATGGAAGAATTAATTAGTAATTTTAGAGTCATAACAGCTTCTAAATCTGAACGCAACAGGAGTGACTACATTTCACCTATATTTTGTTGATTTAGAAATCCCCAAATCCTGGGTGGCATAGGAACAGAGCTGTTTATACAACTTTTTCTTTTGTTAGTAGCTGTCAGGCATGTTGCGTGGGCCAGTTTCATTGTTTTCCCACCTCCTAGTTATATTTCATTAGTGGTGAACATGATATTTGGGAGAAGAGCCTGTAGGTGCAGCGTTGCTATTCACATACTGGCCTAGCGAAACAGCACGCAACGAAACAACTTTGTTGGATCTTGTCAGTGAGCTTAAAATAAATATTTTTAAAAAAAACCCCACCAAAACAAAACCCAAAATGCAAACAAGTCCAGTTCATAAGTAACTCCTACAAAAGCCAGCCTCACATGTTTAAACAGAAGTTGGCGGCCGTGCACCCTGTCTGTCTTGGCGCCAGCCTCCGCCGGCAGACTGAGCAGGCACATCTCCGCACCTGACCGCATCAGCATACTCCTGGTTTTACTTTGAGTTGATTTAATGGCCAGTAGCAGAACTGTACTATTCTGTGGCTCAGCCAGGATGCAAGTGAAACGGTGCGTGGACATACAAACAGCTTTTTTTTTCTTGATGAGTCTGAGCTGAGAAAATTTAACTTCAGATTAAAAGCAGGATGGTATAATTATTTTTTTTAGTTGGTCTTTGCAGTAAGAATCTACACATTAAACTGATAAGCTTTTATTTGTTTAATGAGTTGAGTTGGCCTGACAAGCAATTGGTCAGCTATCTCAGCACAGGAGAGTGACAGGGATATGCGGCTGGGGCCCCTGCTCCTTCTGGTTGCAGTGCAAACCTCAGCTACTCTGGGACTATCACCCCGAGTAACTCACCTGTGTGCTTGAGCAAGACTAGGCACTGGATTCGAGGCCCTTGTATGGAGGAAGGAAGGATTTTTACTAGAAAATTACTTTTTTTGGCACTGCAGCAGTTCTTAGGATTGTTTCATTGGTCAGTTGAGGCGTTGCTATGCTGAACAGACGACGTGTCGAGTATGTGTGTGTGTTCTCCCTCCAGTGTGTAGGCTTCTTGTGTGTCTTGTGGCTCTGCAGAACTTTCTTAATTCCAATAGCTGTGAGAAATAGGAATCATATGGATTAAGTATGGTGCTGGAAACTAGTTTTATTGGTATGTTTGAAGCATTTTCACAAGGGAATCTCTTTCATTCAGCTGTAGTACAATATTTAGTTTATTCATGTAACTTTTGATTTCTGAAGACATTGAGATTTTTTAAAGCAGTAAATCTGTGCACTAATTTACTTGATCATGATGTAAAGTAATGCATGTTGTACTGCTTTCAGTCTTGATGGGAAACTGCTGCTGATCTTGCTACATCTTCAGAGCAGATATTGCTTTCCTTGATAAGCACAGAACAAGTATCTAAGTGAACAGTTCCACCAAGCTCCCTTTGTTTAGGGTATCATTATCATGATAACACTGAAACTAATACTGCTCCTCTGCCCTCAGCAAAATAAAACAGGGTCTGTGGGGAATCTTCTAAGATGCCGAGTCTCTCACTTCTTTTTTTTTTTTTCCTGCAGTTTTTCTCCCTCTCACTTTTTTTATTTACTGTGATTGAATAGCAATTTGCAAAAATGCATCAAAATAAAAGTGCTTGAGTCTTGTCCTCTGCACCTCTGTCTGTTTTTGCCATGGCCATAACTACTGACAGGTAAAAAAAAAAATACTAAAAAAATAATGTTTAACAATGCATCGCAGTGATCAGGGCAGGGTAGAGTCAATGTCGGATGAATGGTCTCACACTGTGGTGCTCTGCTTTGCAGCCATCTTCTGCAGGGTATTATTTAAGAGCATGTCTGTGTCAAATACACCATTACATATATTGTGGCTCAGATCTTGAAACAATTTGTTCATCTGGTCTGGTTTAACACAGCTGTCTACACCTTGTTGTAACCTGTCGTCATCTGATGTTGGGTACTAAGACTCCATCCTACTTTTTCATGGTGAATTGAAGAAATCTGTTTTAGGAGGCAGTTGCATAATGGGGAATTAGTGTTCGTCCCCTGTTCCAGTTAATTTTTTGTTAGCTTTAAAGCTTTTTTATTTAGAAACCTTAATTACTTTTCTACAGTTGTAAATAAACATCTGAAGGATTTATCAGGTAATTTCAAGGCCAGTCACTTTGGTCTTGAGTTTGCTAAGGAGTGACACTGTGCTTTAAAAACCATAAAAGTTTTGATGCAGAATATGTGAACGTGTTCCAGCTCAACCCAAACGTTTAATCTATTTGCAAACTGGCATTGAATCTTATTCTGTTTTTCAGCCCACTTGTAAAAAAGGGAAACTTAGCTTTTACAGATTGTGGTGGTGGGTTTTTTTGTGTGTGGTTCCCCCCGCCCCCATCTGAGTCCCAAAGACTGCTCCCCTTGGAGAGACAAAAATTTCTTTTGTGGCAGGACATTTTTTTACATCACCTCAAAGTGTTAAGACTTACGGAAAACCGCAAAAGCTTAGGTAAGATGGGCTTCTTTATGCCTTGGAAATGTGATATGCAAGCTAAAAGGCAAATTAACCATATCTGGCTACACTGTTCTGACCTTTATCTCCCCTTCTTCCCTTTCACCAGGTATGGGTATCACTTTCTACTTACACCTTACAGAACAAATCCACTCTTACTTACTCTGATTTTAGCTGGAAGTCTTAAATGTTGGTGCTGTAGGATAAATAATGGGAGAATGTGTTTGGTTTATTTTGTTCCCCTGCACCCTCTTAATGCCCGCGTACTTGTTTCTGTGCATGGTAGAGAGGTTGGTCTGTGTACTGGAGATCACTCAGAGCTGTCCTAACTTCTTAGCTCCACCTCACCCGAGGTGCCAGCTCTAGCTTGGCCACGTCAGTCAGGTGGTGTGCACTGTCCCCGTGGAGGGGAGGTGAAATGGTGTTTTGAGGCTTCTCCTGAAGTAACTGGGAGAATGTGGGACGTTCCACAGGTGACTTCTGCACAGCTGGGATCTCGATGAGGTCCTGGCGAAGTCTATGTGTAATCAGGACTTCGCTATTTCAGTAGCTTTGGTGTCTCAGGACACTGATACTGCATAATTGTAGTGAAACTGGTGTTTTCCATGGGAAGCTTTTGAGCAACAAGTCCTCTGAAAACTTCTGGAATATAGTCATATTCTGAATGGTCTTGCTTTTAATTGATTATAACACTTTATGTTGTGTCTGTAATGATTTTGAGTGTCATTAACTTTTCTGTTAGAGGATGGCCTCTAGTCTAGAAGTAAATATTTTGATACTGGGTAAAGTATATAGTCTCTGTGCTACTGAATAGCCATGACTCCTAGAAAGGCCTTTTAGCTTGAAGAAGGGGAGAGGGAGAGAGGAGGAACCTCGCCCCAACCCCTGCCAGGGTTGTCTTACAGCGCTCATTACAGTTGAGTGCAGTATGTTTTCAAATGCTGTAGAACTACAGTGAGGATCTGTAATTCTTCACTGTGCAATCCAGACTCTAAAATAGCAAGATTTTAAATATTCAGCTGTCAAATGTAGCGGATCACTTAAGCTCTGAACGGTTCTAACTTGGTCCTCGGAAGGGTAATCTGTCCCTGCAGTTACACTGGTGCAGAGTAAGCCTTGGTTCCTATCACCCGGTCCTCTCCATTGACAGGAGATTGGTGAAGATTGTCTTACAGATGTGCAAAGCAGCAGCTGGTTTATTAGTAGCAGATTCCAGAAGAGCAAACAGGGAAGCTCAATCATTTCTAGCACTTAAGTAGCAATGATCATGTGTCTGTGCACTGGGTTTAAATGCTTTTTTTGCCTTCCTCCTTCTGATCCATATTAATTTGGCTCTTGAGAACGCAGAGAGAAATCTATTGATGATGCAGAGACTCTAAACCTGCTATCTTTGTGCAATGGAAAATAAAGATTACTGTTTAGTTTGGTTTTTTTTTCACATATTCCTTGGTGTACTAGTTGCACTGCTGTCTGGCATCATTAAAAAGTTGCATTCCCTCTGTCTAATAAGAGTTGATGATGCATCTTCTGTATCATCATTGGCTAAGTAACAGTCCCAAAATTGATACAGAAAATGTAAAAACAAAATCAGGTTCTGTTGTGTTTGTAATCTGTAACTATTGAATTTTGGCATGGACTAAACTTAAGTGTTGGAGACAAGGGGAATTATCATTTCCATCTACCCTTTTTAACAAGGGAGCTCTTGTACACAGAGGAAATGCTGTTTTTCCTTCTTTCATCTGTTTTAAGAAATAGCGTGCATGTGGTTTGCCCTTGGGATGCTTTTGTTCACCTGTGACTAATGAGGAGTGTTAGGTGTTTCTAATAAGGTCTTATCTGGCTGTTCTGATGCCAGTCCTGCTGTTCATACCCTTTAGAGCCATCCTGCTCAACTTCATCTCCGATTTCTGTAACAGAGACACAAGGCACTGGAAACCAACCTGTGAGGCTCGTGTGTGCAAGGGTAATAGATATCAGGTGAAGGAAGATAGAATTTCCTGTAAAGCGGCATCTGTATTCAGTAGCAGATTCCACAAAAAGCAAACAGAAAAGCACATTCGCTTCTATTACTTAAGTTGCAGTGTTATATGTGTGTGTGTTTTATTTATTCCTGTCCCTCACCCTTACTCCTTCTGTTCCTTGCTGCCATTTTGCCTCTTGAGGAGGTGGAGAAATCTCTTTTGATGCCCCATTATATAAGTGACAAGCACCTCTGTCTCTTGAAAATGTTGCTGCCTGTTAATGTCTGAAAGTGCAATGCGGACAGTAAATAGAATATAGAGTCATGATGGAAGCTCTGCCCTGTGATTTGTTATGGAAATGTGTGGCCTTAACTCAGAACTGCTCACAGAATTGCATCTATAAAGAGCAACTAGTTCATAAAATACATCACCATAAACAAAAGAGATACTGAATTTGCTATTGAGTGGATTCATCTTACAATCTTGCTCACCTTCTGAAGTGATGGTGTGACTGATTTTTAAGGGCATGGTTAATGCCTAGTTCAGTTCCTCTTAAGTGTTCCTGAACATCTTAAATATTTAACCTAAGATACACAGATTATTAAACCTGTCAAACTGATTTGCTCAGATACCGGTGTTTATTTAGAGTATACCTCGGTGTGAGAATTTGGTCTATATAGATGACCTTTTTCATGGAGATAGCTTATGGTTTTGGTTTGTGTTTGGTGTTGTGGGTTTTTTGGTTGTTTTTTGTTTTAACTAAATAACATGTACTTCCAGAAATTTGAACCCGAGGTGCTGGTCAGGCTATCAGCATGAATTCTGCTTAATTTTGGTACTTGATGGGTGGTGGTGGTGGTGTTTTTTTTTCTCTTCAAAGCATTCCATGTAAAATCTACGGTCATAAATAAGTTTCCAAACCGAAAATCAAAAAATTAAATCCTAAATCTCTCTGTCTTAAAGGTACCCCGAGGTCAAGATTGGAGCAGTTGCAAGTCAGGGTGAAGAAGTACAGATCAATAGTACTGCCACACTTGAGTCCTCAAGTCCCCATAAAACAACCCATTCACAAGCACCACGTAAACCTCAACTTAAAGAGCACCTGCTGTTCTCTGTGTAGATATTTTAACATAAAAATTATAGTGGCTTGATAGGTGAATTTTTAAGATGCACTGAGCGCTTAAGTGCTCAGTGAAGTCAATTAACAGTATCCCTGAAAAGTGACCTGCAGCTGTACAGCTCTCCCCTGCCCTCATCACTGCCATCCATACGTACCAGCGGTACAATCCTCTCCATACTGCGCTTGCTCCTGGAGGAGCAGGGATATAAGAGGAGGATTATGACCTCTGCAGGAGACTTGGGTGTAAGTGAGGAGACATTAACGGGCAACACTGGCACTTAAATTATGAAAGCTGGCAGGCGTCAACCTTGAAAACATAAGTAGATTTAAGTCTCATGAATTTTCATGCTTTCTTACAATAGTAAAATGTCAGATACGGTTCAGAATTCTCCTCCAGTAGTTGTTTTGCTTTAAAGCTGTTGCCATGGTAACGTGTCATTGCTGAGGCAGTCTTCAAGGTCCCAAAGAAATGGGAAATCCGAGCTCCTCTCTTGTTCGCCTATGGTAGTACATTAGCTGGCACTGCGGACAACATTCTTTAATCTGGTCTAATTTTGTAAAATTGCATTGGCACCTGCAACTTACTTCTTGATTTTACTTTTCCAAAGCCAAGGAAAGACAACATTTCATACTCCAAATGAGATTATGGTGTTCTCTATTCAGAGGTGCACCAGCAACTGTTTATATTTGATATACATTCGTGTTATATTTTTAAATGTGCATAGCATCACTGACCACTTCATTGACTCTTTGATCTGCACAGTGAGAGTTTGTCATCTGTGAAAGTGGAAAGGAAACACAGCCCTGTTCTTGAGCCATCTTGAGACTTGCCAGATTAGGGTGTGGGAAAGTAACGGTGTTCTTTACTACTCTAAAAGGATGTAGTGTGGATGAAATGAGTAAGAGAAGGATGCTTTTTGTTTTACATGTTGAACAGCCTGTTACAACTCAGCTACTGATAAACCAATTTCAGGCTTGTTTACTGGGCATGGGACCTCAGTGCCTTTTACGACTTGCAGCTAGAAGTCTTATGCTTCTTCCGTATCCTCCTTCACCTGTGTCTGGAAAAAGCAGCTGGCTGCCTCCATGGAGCAAAAATGAAGCGTTAACTATGGCTTAATAGGATTGAGCTCAAAGAACTTCCTTTGCAAAGTGAGAGTGAGGGTTTCCACAGTTGAGAAATACAATGAAGCAACATATAGCACTGTATAGAGAATGAGAGAACAAGGATCTAGGCAGCAAGTCAGCTCAGCAGTATTTCAGATTAAAGAGGTGGCAGTCGTAGGTTAGACACTGAAAACTTATGATCACTTCACACTTCCAGCTGTTCGTTAAACAACCTTTTAAAAAGTATAAGAATTGAATCAGTGTGAGTGAAGAGGGACTTGGGTTGGCGATAGCCCTCTATTTTAGCTGAAGTTGTTATGGATGGGTGGCTTACGCTGTGAAGGGATAGACGAAAACTATAGAGGAGAATATGGTTGCTGGTTGTCTGTGCTAACTTCCTAATGAATAACCTGTGAAAAACAGATGTGCCAGGCATTCAGCTTAGATAAAAGGAACAATCTAGAGCAGAGAGACTTTATAAAATGCTTTTCAAAGACCAGCGAAAATGATAATTTTTTTTAAAAAGCATTGAGAGATAAGACCTTGCAAACAACCCTGTTTCTTACAGTAGTGGTCTGGGGGGCCTTCCTTGGCGGTACGTTCTTTCGTAGTGGCAGATGAGGATGAGCTGGACTACTGGAGTTTCCAGGAAGCTGGGATGATATGAATATCAAAACAACTTACTAAATAAAAGCTGCTCATAGTCTGGCATCTCCGGCTATACCTGTGCTAGTGAATTACATGATGCTTGGTGACTTCTGGTAGTGCTGGAATACAGTGTCTGTGCTGTTTGTTTTTAGAGTATTTCCTGTTGCAATCTTTGGCCTAGGGCAAAAGTACTCTCCCAGATCTGGTGGATGCTATTCAGGAGCTAGTATGGACCAGGACCATTCTCAAGAGCCGTTTGCTGTAGCCACCCTGGTTTAAAGAGTAAGACTTTCAAGTGTGAATGCAGCCCCTTGCTAGTCACCAGGGTCCTGGGCACATTTAAATCAACTCTGACATTAAACTTCCTCGTGGGGAGGTAGCCTTTGGTGTTCCTTTGTGATTGCAGGAAGTGCAATCACTTTAACAGCCTTTCATTAGAGGACAAGTGAAATTTGAATAATGAAAGCTTCTTTTTCTCTTTGTCCTCCTCAAGTGATCATTAGTGTTCAGCCCCAGCTAAGGCAAAATGGCCATTGGAGGAGCTTCAGTTGCATTTAGTTTTACTGAAGTGTGTTCCTATTTCAGTCATAGTTCAAGACTTGACTGAGGCTCTTACTGCTAATGTGCATGCAACTGAATCTTTACTTTATGAATCTCTGTAACATCTCAAATCATTAAAAATGCCTATCTCTGGTCTGTACTATCCAAAAAGATGGCAGGTTGTTGGATAATGCTGCCCAAGTGTGGGCGCGGGCATGTGCTTTGACAAATAAAGCATATGACAGGAGTCACAGTGGATCTGTATTGATTAGATGTAACAGTAGAAAGAATTCCTGAATTCTTAATACCTTTATTTTTGGATGTAATTTGGCTAGGCTGAAGGCTTACTGTTCAATGAATTCTTCCAAAAATAAATATTTCAGAAGAGGATTAAACTTGAATGTGAAAGACTTTTTTTTTTTTAATGCATCAGTGTTCATGGATGGAACTAGTCAGAAATCGCTATTCTCCTTAAATTTGTATGTTCTGAATCCAAATTAGAACTGCATTCACCAAAAGTACTCATCCACACAGGAAGCTAGAGGTGCTGTTGGGAATGCAACTGTGATAGCTAATTTTAGCTAATTTAGTCCTGTTAGCAGCAGAGTTCTTCAACTGTGAAAAGAGATACTTTGGTCTTGTTTAAATCACTTTCTTTTTTTACTAAGCTTCTACTGAAGAAGAATGTGCTTTGTTATTTCTCACCACGGGCATTTTCTGCATTGGTTTTTGGTGCCTTTTTTTTTCTTTTTGTGGATCTGAATGTTTGTGTGTTAAGGTTTGGTTTTTATGGTGTGGGTTTTTTTTTTCTGTTTAGACACATCTGAAAGATCATTTCTGTCAAAGTATTTCATCTCAGCCCTCTCAGGGTGTTTTCCGCCTCTTGTCACGTGTACTGTCTGGTAACGCAGTTGACTGCTTGCTCCCATGCTCTTTGGTTGTACACTAACTAACTAAAGACCACTGGCTGCTGGAGCTTACATCTTAATTAGCATTTCTTGCACTGTCCAGCCTTTTGGGATCATTCCGGAAGGTCCTTGGTTGGTCTCTGGTACTGGTGATTTGGCAATCCATGAGTCACTCTTCCAGCTTTCTGGAATCATTGCATGTTGTTTCTTTATTCAAACTGCTCTTGACATACGAAAATCTACTGTGCTATAAAAACAGCTATGCTTGTGCAGCTGCTTATTTACTGTCTGATTGTATGAACCTCACTGGTTTTTAACTTTGTCAACCTGAATTGCTACGGAAGACTATTTGTTAAAGATTGTCCTCTTTAATAAGGATTAAATGTGGATATTGCTGAAGACTATCTGCTTGCTTTATAGTTGAAGACCTTTATTCTTCCGTGTGCTACCTTGTGCTGGTTTTGACTGGGGTAGAGTTAATTTTCTTCACAGAAGCTAGTATGGGGCTGTGTTTTGGATTTGTGCTGGAAACAGTGTTGATAACACAGGGATGGTTTCGTTCCTGCAGTGCTTACACAGCGTCAAGGCCTTTTCTGCGCCTCACCCCACCCCACCAGCAAGGAGGCTGGGGGTGCACAAGGAGTTGGGAGGGGACACGGCTGGGACAGCTGACCCCAACTGACCAAAGGGATATGCCATACCATATGACGTCATGCTCAGCACATAAAGCTGGGGGAAGAAGAAGGAAGGGGGGGACGTTCGAGTGGGTGGCGTTTGTCTTCCCAAGTAACCTTTACGCATGATGGAGCCCTGCTTTCCTGGAGATGGCTGGACTACCATGAAAATCTGACTTGCTGTTCATGAATGTTTCCCTAGAAGATTATTCACTCTTAGAGTTCAGTGGAACTCCATCTTGTGTTTTGAAGACGCTTTAAGTTATTAGTCTGACTTCAGCACTTTGCTTCTCTCCTGGGAGAAGCTCTACCCAAAAGCCTAGAATCAAATCTAAGAGCAGTCTCTTTCAAATACTGTCAGCTTTATCTGAGATGCCTCATGCAAGTGTGGGAACAGGAATTTGATGTTTAACAAAAATTCATTAAATACTTGGCAATGGTACCCATGAAGAAAAAAAGTCCATCATATATTCTTGAATAAACTCTTGGTTTAGGATCTTGGTGAGTTCAAGTACAGGCAAGGAGACAATGTAGGGGCTTGTGGCTATAAAGGCGGTTTTCCTTGTGTCAAGTTGATGTAGTTAATTTGCTGCTAGCATTATTCCTCTAGGAAAGAACTGGCATGAAAATCTGAGATGCCGTAATCTCCGGGTTTCACGGCTGCCATGTGTATATATAGCTCAGGGTTTACAAGACTTTGCGTTCAAACCCATGGTATTCAACAACGTGATACTGCTTTGCATGTGGAATGCCGTAGCTGCAATGTGTGCTGCCCCTCTCAGCTTTTCATATCAAGTGATCTTTGTGTATATTTAAGATGGGGAGCTATTTAAAGGAAGCTGTTTATCTAGAGATTTGGAAACAAAGTATGAAGGGTGAGAGACAACAGGAAACTAAAAGATTGAATGGCTTTCTCTCCTGGGGTATGGAAAACAGTGTCTTAGGAATTTGGGGATGAGAAAACAGAAAGTGTTGCTTGTTTAGAGAAACTGAGGGAGCCTATAAGGCATCTGATATGACGAATGGCACATTCTTTCTGTTATAAACTTAATTGTACTCAAGTGCATTCCATTTAGCTGGGGTAAGCGTGATAATCCTGAACATAACTGGAGGTTTGCTCTAATACCTCTCTCTTTGGCAGTACAGCAACATAAACGCAGATTGAGACAAGCACTGTTCATACAGAAAGTACTAAATTATTGGAACTAGAGACTGTCTAATCATAACTGTGAGGTGGATGTAGTGAAATCACTTCCTTGCTTTTGTCTTGCATCCTTTTTGGATGGTTTACCAAGGCAAGTTGTATGCTCTTCTGATGGACCAAGGAGAGGTGGTAGTTTACTCCATCCTCAAAAGGGCTGCCACTGGAAACTGGCAGGGACAGGTAGTTGCTACTTAAATCAGTAAGAACCTTCAAGATTATAAAAAAGCAGAAATGAATTGTTAATGTTTGCCATGAAATATGTATATGCTTTTGGGACTCCTCAGAATAACTGTTGTATTATAGATGGGGTGGATTTGGTGAACTCTCAAGCGAGAAAGAAACAGAAGGTATGAGAGTGGGTAGTAAGCAGAAAGTCTAGTGTATTAATGGGATACACGCAATTCAGTTGGGGGGGGGAACCATCTGAGTAGAACACTGGATGAAGTTAGAGAAGCCATTGAAATGCTTAGTAATAAAAGTGCAAGGAGCTTGGGAACCAGAAGAGCTGAGGAACAAGAACTACTGGTGCAGGACGTGAAACTGGGTATTACAGGGATAGCAAACATGATGGGACAGTATGCATACCAGGCATTACCTGTTTTCTGATAGTGTAGGCGAGATAAAAATGAAGAGTGGGTGTGGAGTGGGATGTAAATGAAATAATAGACTGCTTTGCCTCTGTTGTGTTGCTTTTCAGTGTCACTTGCATAAAAATTGTGTTGGGGAGAAATAAAGTTGCAAACTTGGAATCAGGGCTGCAATGTATAGACAGATACCGCTTAGTATTAAAATAGTTCCCAGTAATATTTCTCCAAACTGGAAAACAATTATGGCTAATAATGGAACATGTGAGTCAGTATTTGCTGGCCAGATGATAGATGACTCCTTCCCTCCCCCTCCCCCCCCCGCTGTTCACCAACACTTCTGTAAGTGGTTGGAGTCCTCAGTTTTGTTATATGAGAGGACAAGGTAAAGTCTGTCTTAGGCTACTGTAAGACCTAGTGCATAAAAATCTTTGCAGCCACACCTGCAATTTTAGCAAATCTGTCAATTTGGGATAAGAAAGACAGATTATTTAGCATTCCTGATTGTCAGTCAAGAATACCCCATACTTAAGGAAAAAAGCGATCTTTACAACTGTGGATAGTAAAGACCACCTTGGTAGTATAGAAATTCTTTCCTTTAGGGTTTATTCAAAGAACAACTAGAGATGCAGGTTTACCAGAGGAAGAAATGTGTTTGCCCAGACCAAGAAACTGTGGTAGGTTTTATTTCACTGGTATCAGAACCATGGTTGATACAGCATAATTTGAGATGGAGCAGCAATGCCCAGCACTAAAAAAGGAGCTAAAGGTTTCCATTTTCTTTAATGTTCTGATGCGAAAGATAGAGCTGTAGGTTTTTTCTGCTTTTTTCTTTCTTAACAAATAAAAGTTTGGCGTTTTCAATGCAAAGAGTTTGGAATATTTAGTGTGAGAGTGTAATGACTTGGTGGATCACAGCAAGAGATGTGGGATGAACTTTAATGGAACAGACTGTCGGGCTGTGCGTTTAGGGGTTGATGCCTTTGGATGTGATCTGGGTGCTGATCAGTTGGAAGTAGCTGGGGAGAAGGACCTCAGTGCCCCAACTTATCACAGTGTGGCTAGACTGCAAATAATGACGTGGAAAAAGAAAACGTGTGTTTATGATGTGTATTAGCAGAGTTTCCTTCTGTTGGAAAGGGGAGCATTAGTGTTACCACACAAGCAAGAGCTCATTCACAATACTTGTGTATCTGAATTGTACACAAGATATTTCTCCATTTCTTAATTAACTTAGTAATTCTCCTTTCTACCCCTTCTGAAGGGAACAGGACCCCTTCACAAGGTTTTTTCTTACTCCCGAGTGCTTTACCAGTTATTAAAGCTGAAATGATACTCTCTTCAGTGGGCTGTCTTCTCATGTAACTGAAAGCTCTGGCATTTTACTTCCATGTAACATGAAATGTGCATCTAGGGGGAGGAACAAGCATTAGTGTTTCTATATGACTTTGCATTAATAAGCAGGTACTGAGATGATACTTTGTTGTGAGGCTGGCTTGATTATTTACTATGGTGAAGAACAAGTTGGACATTTCTCCATGAGGACTGAAATACTTAACTGACTCTGGCTGTGCGGCTTAGTTTATATTCTTTTCTGCAGAGTGCTGCATGGAGAGTATAAGGAGTATTATTTTGATAGAATTTTTTTGTGTGTAGATATGCTTGTTTTACAGTAAAGAAACATTAATGGAAGAAGTGTAAAATATTGTATAGAAAAATTTGGGATATAACACCCAGTAGATGAGGAGATGGTTCCCTGGTAAAGCTGGTGGGTATAGCTTCACTGAAATCGTGGAAAAGGTACAGAAAATAGCCTGCTGTGTTCAACTGAAACACAGCTCCTCATTTCTTTTTTTTTAAATCTGGATCCCCTTAAAATATTAATACAAGTATCATTAATGTAATCCTTAAAAGAATACAGCATATGCTTTTCTAGTTAACACATCTAGCAATACCTATAGGTTTTGACTTGTGAATGTATTAATAACATTGTGAGAGATTCCACTCTGAGGTTTGGAAGTACAGAAAATGACATGGAGTGATATAGGCTTTATTGAATGAAAAAAGCTTCATCTTTGCTTTCTCGCTTGTTTGGACTAAAACGTGACAGTTCTGCTGTATGAAGGCCTTTACAGTGCCTTGCACAGTGGCTCTACATAGTAATAACAACCGATAAATCGGGCTCCAGATGTTTTGGTGCCTCTCTAGCTTTGCTCATCTCAGTCAGATAAAAATCAACTTGTGAATCAAACCTGGCTGTTGCAGGTGGCTATGCAGGTGTCTGCCTGACAGTGTCTTTGAGAGCTTTTAAGCTATTATATGAACACCTGAAATACTGCTTAGTGGAGCGATGTCTTAATCATCCTGGATTACCTCAGCTTCAGTGGTGTGTTTGTAAAAAGCTATTAAGATGCACGATGAGGGAAAAGTTGCTCGCAATTTTCATGGTATACCCTTAATAGCTTGAGCAAGTGTTGATGTGAAGTAGTAATAGCTAGATAGTATTCCTGTCGAGGAGCGAACATTAAAGAAAGCTGCCTGGATGACTGTGGTGGGATGACTGTAGCAAAATTTCTCAAGATGTAGTTAATTTTGAGTAACACAAATCATCTCCTAGCCATTCCTAATAAGCTTATATCCAAGTACTCTGTAACTGTATGACTTCCTCTTAATTGTGCATGCATTGTATTTTGCAGATAAGCAGTTTCTGAGGACTGAAGGACCTGCTAAAGGGAACACCTGCTTTTGAGGTATGAACTACTTGTCTAATGACACAACACTAAATCTTTAATTAAAAGCAAAGGTTTGATGCAGCTGTGTGTACACACTAAAACTTCATTTGTTCCGGGAAATACAGCTACCATCTAGAGTTCTGAAATGTCATAACTTCTGACAGAAGCTGAGTAGCAAAGCTTGGCAGAGCAGGCACGCCTGCTATGACAAGTGGAGTGTTAATGGACTCTGGGAGAGTCTGTGTGTCTTTAAAAGGCATTATATGGAGAGTTCTGTGACTGGAACTTCTGCAGAATAAATATATCTCAAATGCACTTACCTTTCCAATCTTTTCTGTTAAATGCTTTATTTACTACTCTTTTTTGCATCCTTCTTTTTGGGTATGTATTAAAGTTTCTAACATTCCCCTGCTTCTGTTCAAGGTAGCAGGGCTGGTGTGTGACTCAAGGGATGTCCTTTCTGGCCAGTTGGACCTTCTTTCCTGCTTTTTCTGCTGTGAAGGACAGATACCTTGTTTAACTTGGTCACTGAAACCTTTTTATCAGAGTAAGAGGACTACAAAAGATTAAAATGAGTAAACCAGACTAAGAAAAAAAACAAATCTGATTTGGTTTGTTAGGAATTTGGAGCAGTGGATCATTTGAGTTTTGTCCTAGCCTTCCTTTGTGGAAGGCACCATAAAGCTACACTTCCACTGGAGTCCGTCATCAGTCTGAGGATATTTGAAGTGCAAGTGCTCACTGTAACGTGTTTTAGTGAAGGAATTACAATTTCTTCATGATATTTATATGGACTGAGGGACCCAGGTGTCTTCTACATTGATTAGTGTGACAGTGATTGTTCTCAAATGCTGCCTATTCCCTCAAGTCCTGGGAGCAGTATCAACCCTTTTACTCTACTAATTAATACTTCTTTCTGCCTTTAACCTTTAAGGTAGTCTAGGATGTAGACCAATGAAACACAGGGCACAGACTTGTACAGAAATGACTAAGCTGTTAACGTCAGTCTGCCGGTACCATCCAATGATACTTGGCTGTAAAGAATGCAGAGGAGTCAAATGGATGCAGTTCAATTACAGTTTGTTTAACATTACCAACTGTATCTACTATGATTTACTAAAACTGTCTTGGAGTGACGGTAGCCTTGCATGTCTCCTAAAACTTTGTTATGGGTATGGCATAAAATTGTTCTGACAATGCCTTTTTTTTAGTCTCCTTAAATGGCAGGCGCAGAGATAATGTCATAGGTGAAAAGTTCTGTCTTTTCAGTCGGCTGATGCTCTTGTGCATCCCTTCATGACATGGCTGGAACCAGGCTCAGTTAGGGGCAGCCACACCACCAGTTGTTTAGACTGTGTACTGTGGCTGCCTGCCAAACCATCTTAAGTCGTTCTCTAAAAGCCGTTTGAATAAAAGCCAAATAAGATGGCTTATCTCCCTCCGGGTGGGATGGAGGGAGGGGAGGTGCCCAGAATGCCGTGCGTGCTTTTCACTCTGGCCTCGATGGAGCTGAAGAGGTCATGGGAGGTGGACTGTCACCTTCTCCTGCAGGGAGTGAGCACTATGTGCAGCTGAACAGAGATGACGACATAGGAGTGTAAGAGCACTATATTGCCCTTCCTGCATATTCCAGTCTTGAACTTCCCCCCCGCCCCGCCTTTCCACTTCACTTAGCTTTGACCAGTGTGGTCTTAATGTCTGCCAGACTCCTTGGATGTCTGGAATTGATCTCAGACTTCAACTTACTTGGTCATGTTGTTAACTCCGAAGTTGTCTAAGGGGGTGAGTGCTATGTTACAATTTTCCTCCTTTTTTGACTCCATTGTACAAAAATGAGAGTTACAATGTAAGCTGCCTCCTAGAGTCCCAGGGATACTTGCACCTCTCAGCATTCGTTGTTCCGTGGTTTCAGGACATGGAAACCAAACAGGTGTTTCCCACTGACTGTATTCAGCAGCTAAAAATGTTTCCTGAAGTAATTTATCCAGGAACATTTAACCCACGCTCATTGACTGCCTAGATGAATAAAGGCAACTTCCTCCCCAACATCCTTTGGAGGAGCCCGGGAGAGCAGGCAGGAAGGAGGAAGTGTTTGTGCGAGTCTGGCACTGGCTGGTTGGTTCTTGTTGGATGACCTGATCGAGGAGTATCTTGGGTTCTTTACAAAACAATAACCTGTTCATCTCAGATTGTCACTCAGAAATAAATGGGTTCTTTCTGCTTATTCTATTACGAGCTCTTTCAGCCAAGTACAGTTGCATGTTTGGTCATCTTACTTGCTTTCTTAAACTACAAATACTGACTATGACTTGTGGCACCTAGAACTTCATTTGGTTATTGTATTGGTTACATGTGTATAGGTGGGGAGAAAGTACTCCTAAAAACATTATCTGCTGGATTAATTTATATTTTTTGTATAACTGCTCTAACTGGGAAGAAACATGCACAAAACCACACCTTTAGGATCAATTTTATTGATGAAAAGTGAACTAGATTGGGGCTGCTGCTGACATAATTGTGGTAGGAGCAAGTAGCTGCTACTTGCTGTGTGACTCTCTGCTCCCCTCCTGCAGCAGAGCTCTGCCTACAGAGAATTCTGCTCAGATAAGGCAAGAAGGGAAGAAAGAACTTCCTCTGCCTCTATGCTTTTGCAAGCCAAGTGTGATTGCTTGTCCTCCGAGAGGATTTTCCAGTTTGCTGGAGGAGCGGCTGCTGCATTATCACCTACTGTTTTAAAAGGGGGTTGAGGAAGTATGTGCTGACCTTCTAGGCGGAGAACGCTGAGAACGGAACAGAGAAGACTTAGCCCTCGAAGCAAGAGAGAACCCCTGGGAAGAAGGCAATGCTACCATGTCACTTTACCACATACGGTTTTACTTCCTTAAAGTGATGTGGGCAGAACCATTTATTTTAATTAAAATTTAAAAAAAAAAAGTTGTGTGGGTTTTTCTTTTTTTTTTCAGTATTACACTGAAAAATTATTTATTTGGTCCCTTATCTTTCTCTTTTTGGAAGGGAAACTGTCTGTGTCAAAGGGCACAATACTGTGATACTGGATGTTGCAGCCATACCTGCATTAGGGAAGTGAATTATTCTCTGAAGAAACTAATAGACTGTACCTGATAACCTGATAACTGAAATTTCTTTTATTGCTCTTTCTTTCATGAAAGCTCAGCTTTTGTTTTCTAACCAATGCCTTGTTTTTCAGCCATCCTTGAATGTATTTGTTATCAAGAGTACGGAAATGTAAATACAATAGTGGTTGACTGCAGTAGCTACTCCCTTCCTCCTCTGCTGGCTTCCTGCATACATTTTGGAAGGTGGAAACTATTCTTCTGCATTAATTCATTTCAGAAATTAGTGTTCTTCCCCCTGTTGCCACCCCATCAGATTTTAAAAACCAAAGGGTATGAACAAAGAGAAATGATTACTCTCACATTATGTTCCTTGAGACTGAGAAGTAACATAAGGCCTCTTGCTGTAGCTCCTTTCAGCGTTTTCCCATGCTCCAGCTTGATGCAAGCATTGGCTAACAGGACATTTTGTTTTTCTCCACTTTACCTAAACCTTTAACCACATAAGCCACACAGGCACCATTCTAGTTGAACTAAGTCTGCATTCATCTGCTTGCAACATTTGAGCACATTTCTTGGAAGAAAAACTAAAAAATTGGAGCAGTGTTTTCGCTGACTTGAGTGTATTTCTCCCAGACTTAAGTTTGCAGTTATTTTTCAGAGTTGCTTCCTAAATGTGGTTCTACTTGTTCTACTTGGGTCACTAGCAGATAATGTTGGTCACTTTCTTAGGCAGGCAGGAGTTTTGTCATTAAAACCAGCTCAAGATAATGGAAAGGCTCAAATGGTAGAATTTGTTCTTTTGACTAGCTCAGGAGGAATTAGGTTCAGCTGTTTGACGGGTGAAGCAGTTAAATTGACCTCAGACGATGGCTGTCATGCTTTTTTTACGAAGTCTGTATTGAACTTTGTATGGCAGTAACAACTTTCTAGGGAGAGTTATTTATCTTCAGTTACCCAGGTCTTTCTTGCATAACCTGCCACTTTTAATGCTATTAATATGTCTATACTGCACTAATGCTGCTCCCTTTTCAGAACTGAGGAGTTCTTTGATGCTCTTATGGCACTTGGCCAACTGCATGATTGAACTTAGCTAAATAAAAATCTCTGGGATCCTCTCTAAGAATAAACATCACATGAGAGCCGGAGTGTTTCCCTGCTTTGAGAGAATTAAAATGGCGTGCTGGTAGGGAATAACAGCAGCAGCTTAAGGGCTAGGCTGGCATCCCTCTCTGGCTAAAAGGGATAAGCTACAAGTCTGGAAGAAGCAGAAGGGTCTGGCGTGTAACTTTTAGCTTTCCTTGCTGTTGAGTTTGTCAGTCCAGGATGACATACTGCTTTCAGAATGTACTGTTCTTATAATTCAAGAATCTGATAAATATCCTTATGAAGGAGACGTGAATGTATTTGCTTAACTTCTAGTCTAGCAGTGTTTCATATTGGGCCTTGGCCTACAGCTTAAATACCTATTCATGTACTATTGAGCAAATTTCTGAGCACTTCTTTGTACCTGTATTTTTTCTTTTTTTTTTTTCCCCCCTTTGGTAGCATGGGAGGTACTGGAACTGGTGTAGGCGTCTGGTAATGTTGCCTCAATGTTGGCTTATGTTCTGGCACAAGCAGTAATGGATGCTGAGATAATGTTATCTTGCAAGTAATTCCCTTGCTGAGGGAGAAAGTCTCTGCTCTGCCAGCCTGCGGTGCATTAACACTGGTAATGGAGCACGTGAATGTGCCTTGTATTCTGTGGTCCCTCAGAAAAGTGTGTGTTCTCCCCGCTGGGAGTCTTGTGCTGACTCACCAGACTTTTCCCTGCTTCACATACGATTCTGAAACTAAATTATTGTTCTTTCTTTTGTTTTGAAGCTGTTAGATTTACCAAATAGAAGTGCCTCTTTTTCTTGGATCCCAGGCAGGCGATATTTACTTCCCAGGCTTCTAGCAAATCCTTTCATGAGCTTTTGTAGCCAAGGACTTCAGTTCTGCTTGCAGAGGTGCCCAGGTGTGTTCAGCATTTTTAAAAGTATATGCTTCCACCTTGTTTTAAAAAGACTTCTGATTTTTGTCTTTCTCACTTGTGTGTAGGCACAAATATCCCTACTTAGAAGAAATTCCTAGTAACACGGAATATGTTTAATCTCCATTGTATCTATTGTGGAGTTGCTCCAAGATGAACAAAATTCATGCATTGAATCGCAAAAGGTGGTGCAAAGAGCCAGGCCCTTCCTAAGCACGTTCTAGTAACACACCACTGTGTAAAGACAGACTTGCATATCCCAAAGCTGTTCTTAACAGAGTAAGAAGGAGCAGGCTCCACAGCTCTGAATTCTCTAGGTATACTCTGCTCCCACCCTAAACGTCTCTAGGGACTTCATTTCTCCATGAATTTCTGAGCACCTGAGTGGCCTCCATGGAAGTACAGGGACTGAATTTTGTTCCTGGCCTGAAAATCTAACACATGTGAAGCAAGCAGAAAGTTGCTAATGCTTGGTAAATGGGCACGTTTGCTCTAAACTAGTTTGCTTACATGGTTGCAGAGTTCTGCTCTGGCTGATGCTCTGAAACCTTGGCTGGGCACTAACAGAGCATTTGCTTCTCCTTTTTAAATGTCTGCTTCCATAACGCTTTGTTGTGGTTTTCAAATGGCAAACCCCTACCTCTCCACTAGTTCAAATGTGTCTATTCTATTTCCAGGTTCCTTTTGGGGCATATCTGTCAGTTCTTAAAAGCCTGAGGGGAGGGCATGATTCTCCAAGGCAACTGATGAGTCCAGAAACTAACTAACTTGCTGTAGCTAAGATCTTGCAGAATTTGCAAGTAGCTAAAACTTGTTTCTTAGTATAGAAGTGTGGTTTGTTTCATTCTTCCAAAGTTTTTTCACCTTCCGATAGTGGAAGGCTTTAAAGTATTGTTTGCTCTTTGCAAATCTACTTGAAAAAGCATTGCTAGGTTTGCTGTTCCGCTCATCTGACTCTGAAACATCAAGCTGGTGATGAGTTGTCATTGATGAAAATAGTTTACTAGTCAACTTTCTCATTTTGAAGCTACCAGTTCTGTGTCCTGATTGACAGGTTCTCATGCTATATAATTACATTGTCAAGAGAGGTGCTTATTTTAATTAAAAGTAAAGTAGCTACTCTAATATAGTCACTAACATAACTAGAATTATTCTATATAGGTAAAGGAGTAAAGTTTGTATGTAAACTGAGTTCCTGGAAGCAGTGACTGTGTGTACTGGGTTGCAAACGAGCTCCTTCTGCTTTCATGGATATATCTGCTGTAGTTGCTACTCTCCGTAACCTGTGATGTTTTATGCTTCTTGCTCAAATTTCATCTTGCTTTTTGAGTAACACTAGCTAACGTGTTGGTCTTGGGGCACTTCTCTGCAAAGTCAGTTTGCTTGCAGCAGATGGCATCCAGCCTGTCTTGTGGGCATCGGGATGTGTATCTGAGTAGGAGAAGCCACAAAGCTGGCCTCCAGGAGCTCTACTTGAGAAGGTCTTTCCAGTGCTATTTATGACCTGATTTATCCTTCTTGATAACTCTTGTGAAATAATGGAGCAGAGTTGCTGAGTGTAAGTCTTGCCCCTTTCTGCCAGACCATTTCCACAAGCTTGAACTGTTTCTGCTGTTCTACAGAAAGTTCAACTTGGAATTTTCAAGGCCTACTACAATAAACTTCTTGATCTATGCATGAGATACGATATGGATGTAACACATTAAATGCTAGTTAATGGCTGCTTATTTTACTCTTCAGTGAGAGCTTTTTTTGATTAACTTAATTTCAGAATCCGTCCTCTATGGTCTTACTTTCCCTCCTACCCTCTCAGATGCGTATGTATACATAAGGCAAAGTGTTGTGAGTTCATGAAGGTACCGAGGGCCTGCACAGCAGTATTACAACCACAATTAAGCTGGACTGGATCTCTAAAATGTTTTTCTCACAGCATGACTTGAGCTCTTTCTCATCTCCTGGTTTGTAGTTCCACTGTTCGTACTGTACAGTTTTCTTCACAAGCCATAACAGAAGAAATTATCTTAGAAATGAAAGCCAAAATTCTCACATAAGCACAAGATCTGTTATTCTGGGAGCTGCATATATAAGACAAACATGGAGTAGGATGAGTTTAGAGGAGCTGACACGAGGACTAAGTGACTGAGGTGAACTTTTGTAGTGAAACTTCTCCCTTATTGTGCACTCATTAGTCTTCCTTTCCAGGCTATGGCAGTGAGATGATCTTGCAGGAAGAAGAATGAGGAGGTACAAAATACCTAATAAAAATGAGAATTATTGACTAATCTACTATATTAGAAATGTGCCATCCTTCTCTTCCTCCCAAGAGAAGGGACTCTTTAGCAAAAGCCAGAAAGCCATTATTTTTGGGGTTTTGCTCTTAGGGAGGTAGAAACTGCTTTCCTTTCTGATGCATGTGCTATTAAAGGAAAGCAGCTGACAGAACAGCTGCTTGCCTTGCCTGTTTGGTTTGTGGCTTAGCAGTCAATATGCAACATAGAAAGAAAGTGCTTTGCTAACAGCCAGAGTTTTCGTACCCTGCCCCCACTTTGACTGTCTTTCCCTCTGTCCTCTGCCAAGTGAAAACAGGAGACTCTTCTCTACCATGATTAATGAAACTCTCCTTATTTGGTGCTGCCTCTCCTGGTGTGCAGCACAGAAAATCCTCTCTTCTGTGAGACAGCTTGAAAACCAAGCTGTTTTCTGACTCTGGGCAGTTTCTTTTTTTAAAGTAGTTAAGGAATAGGTCATTTTAGAGCTAAAACTTACAAGTCTGTGCAGAGGGTGGGCAGCCTCCTTTATTTTCCTTAGATAAGCATTTATGGGTTTTGGAGATGACATACCAGTCTTTTTTAGGTCTCTTATTTCAATGCTTGTAGGCCTGTGCGGAGCTAGACACTTGAAAGTCCCTCACAGTTATTATCTATGAACTCATCTTCCATGTGGCTTTTTTGAAGGCCAGCCAACACCATTAATCCCCACCTTCTAGAGTCCCTAATCCCTGCTGGGGCTTATAGGAAAGTTATTCTTGTACTCCCAGTGAAGCTGCTCTGGCAGAGTATCTATCCTGCTGTAACTTAAGGCAAGTTTATTAATGTGACTTTTTATCAGCTTGGAAACGGTACAACTCATAATGTAGCAATCTAACTTGGACAGTCTTACCCCATCTTGCTGAGTGGTTAATAGTAGTGAAATTGCCCAAAGGGAGGGAATCATTCAGGAGGCTGGTGTTCTCTTATCTCATCTCAGTGTGCTTAAGTATAATTAACAATAGTAAAATGCTCTTTGCAGGCACGAATACATGCCACGTATTCTTTTTGGGAAAGGGTACAAGTGAAGTGAAGTCAGGGTTGGAAGTGGTCTGCTGGGGTCATTCTTTGCAGTTGTATCACTCTTTCTCTTCTCAGCCTGACACTGCTAAAGCCTCCTGGCTCTGCTTTTTGTCCAGTTGTGGTTAGACTGATGTAAGGCCCTTTTCCTACATGAGCCTCCCTGCTTCCAACCATCCTTACTTGATCAAAGACTTTGGTTCCAAGGAAGCTTCTCCAAACACTGAGGACTGGTTCAGGTGGGCTTCCTTCCATTTGTTGTCCTTTTAGGGTTCACTTGTGATTTGGACAGGAGGGAAGTCTGAAATATGGTGCTGTCAGTTCATGATTGTTCACTCTTGTCAGTTTTGGTAGCATTGGTCAGCTCTGTCTGTGCTAAGTCTTCTGTCTGTTGAAGTGGTTTATTAGGTGGCTTGGGGCCCTTGCTGTCAAAGGAAACCGCGCTACCTCTCCAGTGGTACGTACCATGGAGAAATAGCAAAATTCACTTCAGGCTTTCAGACAAATCCAGAGCAATTTAAGTCTCATTCCCAGGGATGTGGTAGAGTTAATCTCTTGGATGCTGGAGTTTTCTGTCTCTACAAGTTCTGTGTCCAGAATCAAGCTCTTCAAAGCCAGATAGTAAAAGAAGTTGCTGTCTTGACTTTGCTCAGCTGTTAAGTGTGCTGATAAAGAGCACATGCCTAGAGTTCTCATGCATCTCCTTCTGGAGACATTGCATGTAGTAACTTCCCTGCGTAGGAAAGAAGGCAAGTTTTGCAAAAAGTATCTCTTCTCCCTGAGCAGAGGAAGAACCGAATTAAGGCCAGAAGGGAGTATAACCAGTGGAAAACCTGCAACTGAGACTGAGATCTGAGTTAGCAACCAGTCTCGCTGCGCAGTACAGCTGTCTGTGCACGCTGGACTTCATACTAAGATCTTTGGAAGAAGCAAGGGCCAATCTGTACAGCGTAAATGCTGTGTTCCAGAGAAATAATGCTTATGAATGTGATCATCCTTGAGTCCCATGATGTTATTTTAGGGAGCCGGAACAGCAACAGGTAAGTCCAGCCTTCTTGGGTTCATCAGCAACTCTGAACACTTTCAGAGCAGTAACTGGGCCTATTTCATGACCTTTCATGTCTTACTTAAAGCAATACTTTGGGAACGAGTTCTCTAAAGGGGAGTACATGAATGAATAAATAAAACATGATGCAGTCATCTCTACTTTCATAAAAATCAATGTTAGAAGTTAGTGTAGATGATCTTATGTCACCCACAAAAGGACAGGTTTTTATCCTTAAGGGAGGAAGTCTAGTATTCCAAACTAGAGTTGGATAATAAATTTAATAAAATATATTTATCCAGAGTGCTCTGAGAGTTCTGAACTATTATGTGTCTGTAGCTGCTGTTGATACGCTGTCTGCCTGTTGTGGTGCTTATGGGAAAGTGCAGTAGGGCAATGTTCTTGCCATATGTGAATAACAAGTCAGCCATTTCCAGCTGATGGAAAGGCATTGTGCATTTCTGTTCTTCCCCCTCCTGACATCCTAATCCTTTACTAGGAAATAACTATAGGGAGAAAAATATGAGCCCAGAGATTTTAACAAAAAAAAAACCCCACAAAATTGAGCAAGAAAAAGCCCCTTTCATATGGCTCTTTAAATTCTGTTTCACGAGGCAGAAGTTTACTTGCTGCATCCCAGCTGGTGGCCACACGTTGCTGGGCGGGATTGGGAGTGTGGTGCTCTGGATAGGGAGCTCTCAGCTAGGATCAGCAGCTCCTAGCCATGTGACTGCTGCTGTTTGAGCTCCATCAGTTGGTCATGACAACTCTGGTGGCAGTATGCTAACAAAAGTCCAAATATTCTTACAAGTAGTGACAACATGTGGAAGCTTTTTTAGATAATACTTGCTTTTATCTTGAAGCTGTATTTTCATATACCTTTCCATGCAGGAAGAAGAAGGTGAGGAGTAGTGAGAAACTAACATCTTTCTTGTGCATATACATGAAATTCTTGCTTTTGGAGCTGACCTTCCGGATTAATTCTGGTTGCCTTCATAGTTTTGCAAGTCAAGCTTTTCCTATTGTACTGACTTCTGGCCTTGCGCTGTAGACAAATTGAAGCAATTGCAGACAAGTAATAACTTGTGGGTCTTTTGAAGCAGCAGGAGGAAGACCTTTAGTAAGCAGGATCAGTGGCTGCCTTTCCATTGCAGGACTAGTTGGGACTCCTAGAGCTAGCCTCATAGCAGCCAAAGTAATTTTAGTTCTTAAGTTAAGAGCAAGAGAGTTACTTGAAAATTTGAATGAACAAGATTGGCCATTGTGTATCAGAGATGCAAATTCTGGAATTATTCCTCAATTTTTTTACATAGCCTTGTCTCATTTCCATTCTTAGCAAAAGCCACTGCATAAATGAAATTCCATATCCACTGCAGGACTGCACTACTGTGTGCTCTCCACACTACTTTATCCTCTCAGTCTGGGACAGAAATGAGTCCTTTCCAAAACTGTATGTGTGGCCAGGGAGGTTGGGGGGGTTGTTTTGGTTTGGTTTGGTTTTAAAATTTGCCTTCAAGATACAAAATGGAAGTGCTTTAGGACTTGTCTTGTTCTGTTCATAGGCTTCTGATCATTGGTTTCTAAAGTATGAACAGTGGTTTTCAAAGAATATCAGAATCCCAAAATGACTGAGGTTGTCAGGGACCTCTAGAGATAATTTAGTCCAACATCCCTCTGCTTAAAGCAGGGTCACCTGGAGCAGGTTGCCCAGGACTGTGTCCTGTTGGGTTTTGAATGTCTCTGAGCAGCCTGCAGGTCTTGAATTCTTGCACTGTACCATAGACTTTAGACTAACTGTACCAATAGTGTTGGTTATATGGAAGAAGATTAATTTCTTTCTGACTTTCTTTATTCTCAGAACACCAACATAAGGGGTGACCTAGGAGATTCCTGACAGTGAGATATTTGCCAAGTGAGAAATGGTCTCCTCTTTAGCTGTCTTCATCTTTGATTTTAATAAAGTCAGTCATGTCATGTTCTTATTGATGCCTCCTAAGTCTCCCTATTCTGTCATTAAAGAATGTCGTATATACAGGCACCTGTATGTACGTGTGTGTGTCTATATATATATTTAGACAGCGCGCAAACAAGAATTCTTACTGGTGCTCTTTCATCTGGGTATTCCTTCTGCCTTGATCTTTGATGGAGATCTAGCTCCAGCTAATTATTTTTATTTTGCATTAGTGCTGAATGTAGACTTTATTTTAAAACGGCTTTTACTTAATTGAAAATAATGATAATAAGGGGCATATAATATGCATGTTACCTGCTGCTAGAATACAGAGATTCCTCGAAGTCTTGAAGTACTAGTATTTATTTATTTATTTCGTTCCCTCACTAGTAACAGATCTGGCTACAGTGATCAATTTGTGTGTAGAGCTTTCATAATAACTGGGAGTAATGTAATCAGTCCTCTCCAGGCAACTTTGCTCGGGCAGAATTGCCTTTCTTCCATGGGATAGGTGAACGTTAAGTGGAATGCTATGGAATCTGCAGGAGCGTTCCTACCTGTGCAGGTGATCTCTCGCCAGGAGCCCGGCTGCACGGCTGGCTAGTCTCTTTGTGTTTGGAAGCAAATGCTTAGTGGGATGCATTAAACACCAAGATGGGAAGCAGCAAATGACACTTTGTAAAACAGCAGAGGCTTTGACTGCTGAGAGGTTTTGGCCTGTATTGCTGTGGACTGGATCATCAGAGACCTCTATTTTTATGAAATCTATGATGAGATCAATTCCTAAACTAAATTACAGCCAAGTTAAATGTTGGAGTAACCCAACTTCCTCATGGACAGAGATCACTATAAAAGCATGTTCTTTTGGCTGGTGCAAAGCTTGTATTTTAAATGAGCAGTACAGAGCATTGAGTTCCTCTTTAAAGAGTCTATTGTAGATGAATTGCGAAGGTGGAAAGGTTGAGTGATGCAATGATCTATCCTTGCTGGCATAAGGCTGAAGTTTCTTGAAAAACATCATTTTGGATCACAAGGCTTCTGGCCTGGAGAGGGTGGACCAGCCATGGAACCTCGTTGTGTTTGATACAGCTGTAAATGTATATAGTCCTTTCATAAGGTATTTCACTGTTTAGTACTGTTACAATAGTCTTCCTTCTAGCCGGCTCCAATGCAATGTTTATTTGCATTTGGGAGGTTTTCATTACCTGGTGTTGTGCGGATTTTGTAACTTATCTCAAATGCACTCTGCAGATCTGCCTGATGTTGGCGATGTAACTGCCATAACGGAGCTGCAAAGCTGATGTCTGATAGTTGTATTTGTTAGGCTGGGCACAATCCTCTTCAGAAAGACAAACCATGCTGGTTTTCCTCAAGTTACCATTTGTCTATCTATACTTGAGAAAAGTAGACTTGTCCTTGTTGCCATTACCTCCCCTGGATGGCCTTCTCCTGGTCCCTGCAGCTTCTTTTGAAGTCCCGTTACTTTAAAGAAAAATGGTTTCTATATTGTTAAATCAAGTACAGATAATTTTAAGTAAGTGAATGTTTAAATCTAAAAAGAGTGGTTATAAACTGAAATGTAGTTTAGTAAACCTGAAAAATTTTGGACTGTCAGCTTGCAAGCTGACTTTAATTATGACTTTTACATTGACAGTGAGTAGGAGATTCACATGTGGAGAGGGGAGGTTATTTTACAGCTTTCCTCTCACTAGTTCAGGATTTCTGCCCGGTTATCTTTGTAGACTTTATCATTTGATGAAGTGTAGGCTCTCCAAGCTATGAACGTCTGAAAGGCAGGAAAAAAATAGAAGTTGTCTCAAATCTCCAGAAAACTGAGAGAATCTTTTTAACATTACTGAAGAGGCACAAATACTGGGAGACTGTCTGCTGCCTTACTTTGCTAATTCACATGCTATCTGAATAATTGAATATGGTGAAAGCATGCCTCATTGGCTTTATTATTGCTTTCTTAAGGGAAGTCTAGTTGATGAAAAAGTTTCAAGCTTATGGAGCAGAAATGTTCATTAAAGACTTAGATGCAATCTAGTTGTAAAAGTTGGGTATATTTGCAGTACCAATTAACAGCAAAAATAATGCTTTACTTTAAACACTGAAGAAAAGGCTCATATCCTAAGTAATGAAACCCTACAAATCGATGGATACTCTTTGGAGATATTGAATGAAACTCAGAATTATGTAGACTCTTACAAGGCATCATGAAATTGAAATAACTGCACTTTTTTTAAGCCACCAACTTTGAAATTCTGAAGTTGCAACTTATAAAAGTTGAAGGTATGGCATTAAAAAAAAAAAATGGCCTTTGTCAGCTAGAGCTCGTTTTGTTCAAATGACTTTCCCTGTCATAGTCTATTGGCCTTGCTGCGGCGGTTTCCGTTCTGCTCTGACAGTTGCTCTTTGTTTATTCAAAATATTAACATGCCCATGAAAGTGAATGACTAATAGCATTAACGAAGCACAGTTGGCATGCAGGCCGTGCTCACCACCTGCAGTGCTCGCAGCCCCCCTGCCTGCAGCCATCCTGAGCATCTTCTGCAGAGTCACTTCAGTTGCTTCAGATTTTCCTGATTCTCTAGTACGGGTCCACAGCTGAGACCGTAACTGCTTCCCAGCTTGTCTTTGTGGCCACTGCCTGGAAAAGTTTACGAACCCACCTGAAAGATAACTGGGTTGGTTTCCGTTGTGTCCATGTATAGATCAATGTGCAGCTTTCACATCTTAGAGCGTATCACTAAATGGGAAGTTGACTAACAAGCGTACTGCAGTCAAGCTTCTGCTCAGTTTTTCTGTGCCTCTTGTGTTTGTTTCCCTCTTTTGCCAGTCCCCTTCCACCTCCTTAAGCTTGTTTCCTTTTTTTGACTTAGGCTTTTTTACTTACCCAAAGTACATATATATGTGCATTCCACCTGAGTTTAACTGAATCAAAGTAATGTTTTTGCTGATAACTCATGCCTGCTCACAGGTTTACTCCAACCGTCCTCTCCCAAGTGAAAGACCAGCAGTGCTTGGAGCACTCGTTTTCTGCTTGGATCTGTCTTAGCTCCTTCTGTGCCTAATGTTCAGTTACCCACGACTGAATGGGCTACAGGCAGCTTGAGAATCTCCGGGATTGTTTCAGTGCGTGTACAGTGCCACTCGGAGCTTGTTTAACCTGTTTCGTTGTGCAGGGTTTTTGCTGTAGGAAAAGAAGCTCAAGTGAGAGTAGCAGTTTGAATCAAAAGCTGAGGGAAAGGCTATTAGTGACCTGATAAGTTGAAGTTGTGAGATATCAGATGTGGAAGAGGAAATGACTCTGAGCAAACTGTGTTATGAGGAAGGAATAGTGGCTGAAGCTCTGCCTCGGCTTTGAAATTCTGTTGACGCGCTGAATCACAACTTCATTAAACCTATCTAAAGTGAGAAGTTAAAACATCATGTTTATTATCTCGTGTGTGGCCGTAAATTGATTGTGGAAGTGAACTGAGATTTGCATCAAGCTTTTGGAGCTATTTTATGGATATTAGTTCAGTGGCACTGACTTCTGTATAAAAGCCCAGACTTCTTAGGGACACCTTGCCTTCTCCCCAGTCCTCTGCATACCCTCGCGTCCATCACTGGTTCCCAAACTCTGCCTGTGTGGTGGATAGCATGTACTGCGGCTTGGTAGTCCTGAGTGGAAATGCCTACGTTGTCCTTGTGTTCCTCTGTGGAGGCAATAATAGGAACTTTTTTCCCTTTACTTTAGTTCTGTACTTCTTGACTTGTTATCTGTAGGAGCTTGGAAGTTCTGGGACTTATTTAATGTATTCTATATACTTAAAATTAGCCAGAAAGCCATTGGAGAATTTGCGCTGAGAAGGGAAACAATTCTACAAGTGCTCTGTCTGTTGTAGCAATCCAGGCGTAAAACCAACAAATGCCCCAAATCTACCTTCTCTGTACTTGCCACTTCTTTTGTCCTTCATAAAGGAGGAGAGCATTTACTTAAGCTGTATAAATAATAGTTGGAAACTCTCTTGCTGTATTTATGTATTGTCTGAAGGAGAATGTGGTTTTGTATGACATGACTTACTGAAATCCTGATGTTGCTGAAAGTCCAAACATGCATTTGAAATTAGTAATAAGATATTATATGTGATGCCTTACAGAAGCGGACCCTTAGCGTCGCGCTGAGGTTGGCAGCACGAGTGGTGTAGCAGAGTGGAGCTGGAAACTGCTCTCTGGAGCAACTGGAAACAGAGAGCAGTTTCCTATTTGCTTCAGCCCATAGGAGTTAAGAGAAAGCTGCCAACTGCACTCCGGTTTAAACAATGGCTCAAAGCTTAAAATCGGTGTTTGATTTTTACTGTGGAAATATCTATATTCTTCTACTTACCACGTTCATCGTCATACCACTAGTTATCTGGTACTTATGCTTGTCTAGCAGGTCTTGAGTATCTGGACTGGATGGCCTTCCCTCTACTAGTGAGATGGTAACTGTACATCAGTGCAATTCCTGAATATAAGCAAATAGAATATTTCAGTTGGGAGGGTTCTGCAATGATCATCTAGTCCTGACCACTTCAGGGTTGACCAAGTTAAAGCATGTTATTAAGGGCATTGTCCAAATGCCTCTTAAACACTGACAGGCTTGGGCCATTGACCACCTCTCCAGGAAGCCTGCTCCAGGGTTTGACCACCCTCTCGGTAAAGAAATGCTTCCTCATGTCCAGTCTAAACCTCCCCTGGCGCAGCTTTGAACCATTCCGACATGTCCTGTCCCTGGATCCCAGGGAGAAGAGCTCAGCACCTCCCTTTCTACTTCCCCTCCTCAGGAAGCTGCAGAGAGCAATGAGGCTGCCCCTCAGCCTCCTTTTCTCCCAAACTAGGAGAACTATCGTTCTGGACACCCATTTTGAGACTGTTGCATTGGTTTTTCTAGTAAGTGAGTTGAGCATGAATTTGTGAGTTTTGCTGGAAAGGCTTTATTAAAGGTCCCTTGACCTGCATCTCAGTACTTCTGAGGAGAAGCCTCTAGTAATTTGAGTGATTTCCTGCAGCTCAGAACATCTGCAAAAATAAAGCAGAGATCTTACCTTGTTTAAAACAAAACAACACCCCACTCCCCCACCCCACCCACCCCTCACCCACCAATTAATCCCACTGGTTCAGACTGTGCCTGAAAAAAGTTATAAAAAAATGAATTATGTCATAGATTTGTTGAGCCCAGTCATGGAATGTAAAAAACCATCAGCAACTTGATTCACTGATGTGTCTTCTCCTTTTGAAAGATAGATGCAGACATCCTTTTCATGGAAGACACCCTTTATGATACTGCGAAGGAAGATGACTTAGCATATATCTGCTCCCTGGTATCTTGTTTTCTTATGCTTCAACGGCCACTGCTAAGCGCTCATGAGAGCCTCGTCTAAGAAAAGCAAGCTGACTTACGACCAGAGAAATGGGAATTATGACTGCACTGTCCCCGATTCTTCCAGTCAGGGGTTTTGTTCTGTATGTAGTTAGGAGCTAATTTTAAAGGAGCAAGTGTATCTGATGAAATAATAGACCTGCTTCTCATAAATCTGTGTATCAGAGTGTCTCCTTTAAACAAACAAAAGTGAGGAAATGTTGCTTTCTTTCTTATTCCTCTTAGATGTGCTACTTTTGGGAATAGATTTCTCTTACCTCTTTGGCATAAAGGTTGCTCGAACTTTATTTTGGTAGGGGAGAATATAGCATTAATACTAATAGGGATACAGCCGCTAACTATCCAAATCGGTGTTAAGTGGAAGAGCAGAGGCTGAGTACAGCTCACTCGGTACAGGATGAGACGTGCACCCACTTCAGGAGACCAGCGGCCTCGCAGGACTCCCTGGAGCGGGTCGAAGTGCTGCGTCACTGCGGGGCTGGCAGACAGCAGCCGCTCTGCCTTGCATAACTGGCAGAGGGTGGTACCTGTCGTGTATACGCTTCACTAGGAGAAATCTTCTGTCCCCTCTGCCAAAAATCTGAGGGAAGTCAGTCAATGTCTTGTGCCAAGTATGATTCTGTTTAAACAGTTTACAGGTCTTTTTTTTTTTTCCTGTGGGCAGCATCCCCTGCCCGCACTTGCCTGCTCTCCCCTTTCTCTATCTTCAGATGAGATGCACAGAATCTGGGTCAGACTGATCATAACTTTAAATTCAAAGACTGTGCATGCCCAGAGGCATGTACACAACAGTGCAGTTAAGGAAGCTACAAAATGGAAATACAAAGTTCAGGAAATAAATTCCACTCTTCCCTAGATGGGAAACTAGAGGCTTATGCAAGTAAGAGTTGTTTGTATTGCTTCTGCTTTCAGAGGGTGGCTGGATGAGATGATGTTTCTTGAAAGTTATTCTGCTAGGTCACTTGAAGTAAAACTTCTGCAAGGAAGTGCCAATCTAACTTCTTTGGGATCTATAGGATGATGTGAGTCTGTGACTCTCTAAATTGGTTCACAGAGCACAAGTTTTGCATTAGCAAACTTCAACCTTGTGGATGTGGTCAAACATCAAATAAGATGGTGGGAAGACCCAGAAAGGAGCTCATTTTGAAAGGGAGGGACTGAGTTGGGTAAATAGTAGGAGCTCTTTGGAATGAGATGCCAGGACAGGGGGTCTGTGATATAGGTAATAAATGAACATAACTCTTCTGTATCTTTCAGGTTAGCTAACAAAAAGATGAATTTTATTGATCAGAACAAACAGGTTACTTACTGGGTACACAAAGATTCTGAGCGTAAAAAAGAACAGATGGGGCAAATACTGGGTATAACAGATAAGCTGTTGCTGGAACAGGAAGAGGTCTGAATAATCCTTTTTAAAAAAAGGTGCAAATTAAGGGAATATTATTTATTTGCAGTGGAATAATTTGAAGATTTCCTGGAGTGGATTGAGGAAAGTCTCGCTACAGGAAAACTCTTTTCCTCATCTGTAGTACAGCTGTCACTGTGGGACTGATAACGTTATGGTCTGCTCCTTTCCCCACCTTTCCTCTGAGCAAAATACTTACTCAACTTGATGTTCTTCAGGGAGGACTTGACTGTCCTCTGAGGCTCCTCCAGAGATAGAAATCTTGAGTCATGCAGGTTGGTGTTACACCATCGCTGCTTTTACTCCTTCTGCTCTTTAACAAACAAGAGGACCTTGGCAGCTGTCCACAGCTGAAGAATTATTTAATATTTTTAAACTGCTGCCTTCTGAAACCTCAGTTGTTCCTCAGTTTTGCCTTTTCATCTTAAAAGTTAATGTCAGAATTCATATTCCTTGTGCTCTGTTAATATCTGATTTGCATGGCTATGTAATGCACAGTGTATTAAGGTACTTCTTGATGAAGATTCTTGAATGCTTCCTGTGCATAGCTAACTTCATTCCATATGAATGAAAATGGTATAGGAAGCATCTAAGCTGGTCAACACATGAATATGCGTCAGATTTGCTTTCTGCCCTTGGGCAGAATCTGTGCGGTATACTTATTTTCCTTTTGTCTTAACTCTATAAGCCTGAGTTCAAACTGGGAGTCTGGGAATTAGTGTAGGCTGGCTGCTTTAACACCAGAGATGGAAAGTGGAAAAATTGCTTTTAGTCCAATTCTAGTGGTGTCCTGGCTGTCCTTTGACTCTACCTGGGCTGGTGAAGGCTTCCTGCAGCCAGTGCTCTGGGTTAGGGCAGCCAGTTGTTTGCCAGGCGCTTTTACATGCCTCAGATACCAGTTCTGTATTTGCTACAAAAATGCGAAATGGCTTTTATTAGTTATGCTGATTTATTTAATTTTTTTATACATAGTTTCTGCATTCCTTATGAAGTTAAATATAGACAAGGGAATGTCCTGCTGATAAGTCTGCATAACCTCATTATTATTTTTCCCCAGAAACTAGATTGCTTTAGTGTCCTAGTTCCTATGTAGGTCTGAAATAGAGACATTGTCAATGCTATTTCATAGTAACTATTTCATAAAGTGCTACCACATTAATGTGGACCAAAAAAAGCAGGTTGTGAATCCATCAGTTGCTTGTGATGGAATATTCATGTGCCGGAGGATGATCTGGGTGGGATTAGCCTTGATTGGAGTTTAAGAATTCCTAACTGCTTCCCTAACCCCACTCACACGGCCGCTCCTGCCACCACTGGGGCTTTGGGGGCATTTGCTCCGTTAATTGAAGTGCAGTTGTTTAGGTCTAGAGGAAAGGTGACTGAGTATCTCAATGGAACAAGGATTAAATAATTTCTAGGCTATCTAAATACTGCTTACAAGCTTGCTCTGACTACAAACTGATGTTTATGGCAATACGAGATTCTGTGTGGTCTGGTGTTGGCTGTAGATGGCTACTGGGTTTGGATTATGCAGGGGAGGGGATGCTAAATGTTAAAGGGCCTCTCTATAAAGTAGTTGGGTAATAGTTTCCATTAGAGTGGGAGGATGGCAATGACTTGCGATTTGGACAGACCCTAAATTAAGCTGTCAAGAGGAAATGCTGCTAAAAGGCCACTGGTGTTCCTGCAACTAAAATAGCAGGAAAAAAAATAATCTGAAGTGAACGTGTGAAAATTGTGAGCTGATAGTTCAGTTTACGGACTGTAATCTACCACTAATGAACATTTGGAGTGAGGTTAAAAAGAGAGGTTTTCCTAAATGCTATTTACCTAAAGCTTCAGGTTCTTGATGGGTAAACCTTGCTGTGCTCGCGTTGGTGCAGAACCAAATACGATACTATGAACATGAAGGACTTGTGACCATCTGCAAAGTCTGATTCAGCCCAACCTGGCATGCCTGCTGTGAAGAACAGGAGTCAGATTTTTCTTTCGGCATCTGGTGTGTTCACTCCAGCCTTGCTCATTCCCCAAATTATTGGATGTTCTGTAGCTATTTTCTGACTGTAGTCTTGATTCTTGCATTTCCTAGGAGCATCAGGAAGCAGCTTGTTGAAAATTTTAAATATTGTTTTTCTTCCTTATGCTAAATGAAATTTTCAGAAGAAAAGGATGAAATGTTCATAGCTCCAATTTTTTTTGAGATTGACTGACCTAAATGCTATCACTTCACTTTCACGTTGAAAGCAAGGGAGGGCATGGTTGAAAAGATTTCTTCCATTTCTTCCTTTGAAGAGGCTGGCCAATGCAAAGATAAAACTTTTCTAGAAGTGACTTACTTCCCTGGCTGAAACTCAGTAAAGGGTAATGCGGTCCGTTGTGTGCAGATCTGTACGATTGTGTGTCTTGAAAATAGTCAAGAACTCTATCTGAAAGAAACTTCTTTTTAACAAGACTCTTTCACTTAAGTATGAAGATGACTTTTTTAATAACTGTAATTCATTCAACAGTGACCCTGCACAAAGGGTTAAGAGCGCCAAACCTTTCACCTCCAAATTTCCACTAAGTGGTAATTCTTCAGGGCCTTTATCTAAACCAGCAAAAACTGCAGTTGCTGCTGGAAGTCTGATTTGGCTTGAAGTCTGACCTTTTATTGTTAAAGAAAAAAAGAATAGATTTAACTGAATTAGTTTCCATAATATACTTGCATGCAATTACATAAACAACAATATCAGTGTAATACCATTGTTTATAAAGAATGTGAAATATTGCCTTATACAGGCTTGAGCCTGTAGGTATGTGTCAGTGACCATATACTGCTGACGAAGAATTTCCTGTAGTTCAAGGAGTAGGAGCCTTTGTGTTTTTGGAACAAGAGGGTCTGTGTTCTGCCATCACCATGTAAGCCAGTGACCCTGGACTGCTGCACAGTGGCCACTTGGGTCAGGCCTTCGTTAACCAACACATACAAACGCCCATTGTGTTTTCTTGTGAGTGTGTCGGTGCCCCTTTACGTATGCAGTTCTGCATCTTCAGCTCTATTTCTATTTTTTCCTAACGTGGCTTGGTGGTTCTTGTCCAATATAGGGAGGATTGGTTGTAAAAAGATGACTCGCTTTACCTAAGCTCCTTCGTATCCTTTTGTTTGGATGAATTTGTTGTTGGAACTCTGAACTTGTTGCTTCCATGTCCTTGTTCTCTGATTCTCAACCAGGTATTGGCTTGCCAGACTCCTAAGACAGAGTAAATCTTTCATTAACCGGGAGAGTCTCTGCACAGATTGTGTATATAATAGTGAATGTAATACAGATCGGCATCAAATTGCTTTGTGCTTCCAAACGTAGATCAAAATTAAAGGAAGCTGAGCTACCGTAGTAGGAGTTGCAAGTATGCCAGTTTAGATACTAATGGCCCTTTGTGGTTTTGGTTTTTACAGTTTGTACCAGACAATTTCTGCAAATGGCTAGAATGTATGACTAGAGCTTTTGATAGCTTTGCTGTTTTGATAGTGTCGTGCATACAGAACACTGACTAACACTGCTCTGAAAGAAAGTTTCAGAAATGTGCCTTTTGTCAATCAGAAGTGGTGGGTTTTGCTCCCTTAGACAGCTTTCTATAAATTCATGTCAGTAGTTGTTGGCTGTTGTTCCTAATAATAACTTCAAAAGGATGAAACTTGAAAAAATAAATAATTGTTTATGGGTGCATTTGTTATGCCAACCTGAAAGCGTTAGCTGCAAAGCAGATGAATCAGTTCAGGCACATTTTCTGTTTAGTGCCAGGAAGTTAAATTGAATGCTGAGATACAAATCAGGGGGGGAAAGATACATGGTGATTCTTTTCTACTTTGTTTCCAATTTATAGCTTTATATATAATGTATACGTGTGTACTTTACTATATTTTTTCATGTAAGCACTATTAAAACTTCACCTTCCACGACAAATCCCAGGGCTAGAGTTGGGTTTGTTGGTATTAGCGAGGTTCACTGAGGACATAAACATGCTACAGGACTCTATCAAAGAGATCAAAAGCATCACTGAAGTATACCTTAGAGATTATGTAAAATCCTAATCTCCATAGGGGAAGCTGGGTGGAGTCCAGCCCAAGAACTAAATTCGCTTGCGTCATTTGTCTTTCTGCTGCTGAGGATATGTAATTAACTCGCAGATCTGGGGCAGGGCAGAAATCAATGTAAGATTGTGTTTATGCTAGCCAGGTACTGGCTTTTTTCTTTTTTTTTTTTTTTTTAAGCTTCTGATAAAACATCACATGAAATGTAATGTTCATGCAGTAAAGCCTGATTTAGATGATGTAGCTGTTTGTTTCTGTACTGGTGTGCGGGTTTTGTAAGCATCTGGGAATTACTGAGTGCTAAAGCAAGTGTTTCTTATTGTGTTATGGCATAGGAGACACACAGTTGTCAACATCAAACTCTGAGTAAACTTAAAAGGTCTCTTATTAAAATGTTTGTTTCTTTTTCCCCACATCGCTTTTCAGGTTGCAAAGGTGCTAAAGCATGGCTGACTTGGATCACAACCTCAGTCTTGCAGATGCTCTGACAGAGCCACCTCCCGAGATTGAGGAAGAAGTGAAAAGGGACTTCATTGCCACTCTGGAAGCAGAGAAATTTGATGATGTGGTCGGAGAAACAGTAGATAAAACAGACTATGTTCCTCTGCTGGATGATGATGATGCAAAAGATGGGAGCCAGGAACCAAAAAGCAAACCCCATGCAGATGGTATTCAGGTGGAACGTAAGTGTCTAAAGCACAAGACCAAAAAGCTGTATCACTTAAGCATCAGAGAACGCGTTTGCTTATTGTAGTACTGCTAGGCCTGCTGAAACAGGACTTTTATATGTTGCTGGTTTTAGTTTGAACAATTTATTTTAAAAGTAAAGGTTGAGATCAAATCCTGTTTCTTGCTTTTCTATTCTACCTTCTGTTCAGTTCTTCAGCCTGTAAAATAAGCTATCATTACTAGTCCACAGAAGATGCTATTTATGTTAATATTTTGTGGGCTGCCTTGGGCTTCTTAGCACTGTCCAAAGTGTGTGACTGCTACACTTATATATACAGTGCTTTCCATCTCAAAATACTAAACTGTGCAAGATACCACCACTCTGGGTAATGACAAATCCAAGGTGTAAAGATCGATGACTTGCTGTTGCTGGTGAGGTCTGCAGGTCAGCGTCTTCATAAGGTCCACACTGTTTGGGAGCTTCAGACTTGAATGTTTAATAACTAAAGCTTTGTTTCCTCACTGATCCGAGGGTCTACTTATTTTGATTTCTTGCTGCATATATATCCTGGTTATGTGCATATATAGTAAAATGTGGTGCTGGTTATGAACATTTACTAGCCCAGTTGATATTTATTAGTGTTAGTAGCTTTATCAGAAACTACTTAGGAAAAAGGAGAGGTTTAAACAGATACTTGCTTCCCTAGCTGAGTAAAAAGGAAAACAGTGAGATCTGGGGGTCATCCATTAGGTTTTTTTCTCAGTAAGCAATTTAAATTCTTTGTATCTTTGCCTGTGTGGTGTTCCCCCCCTTGGGGGTCATCCATTAGGTTTTTTTTCTCAGTAAGCAATTTAAATTCTCTGTATCTTTGCCTGTGTGGTGTTCCCCCCCACCCAGCCAAGTGGGGCTACTCACATGTGACAAGTAGTGCCTTGATTTTTTTTTTTTTTTTTTTATTTTTTTGGCCTTGATTTATGCTGTGTAAAAGAAGAAAATGTTTGCTCCCAGACAGGTAACCTGATGACTTCTTTCAGAAGAATATTTTTTCTTTTTTTTGCCTTAATCTTGATGCTTATCAGCATTGATGAAAGTGGGATGTGCACAAGAACTGTAATGATCACCCATCAGAATAAACAGGACCTCCAGGACCACAGAATGGGGAATTATACAGTGGGGATTTCCGGTCTGTTTAAGGCGCTTATTTGCATTGTTTAGAAGTGTATAGAGTGCCCTGTAATACAGAAAATGTAATTTTGAAATTTCCATACTGACATAGTTCATTAAATGGTAACAAACAAGTAGGAAGGATGGAAGTGGGCAAAGAGACTATAAAACTTTGAGCTTTGGTCGATTCAGATGTGTATTATTCTATTCAATTATAGCACCTCTAATGGTAGGTGTTTTATATTTTAGTGTTGCAGAAGTGGGAGTAACAGAGAAACATGAAGACTTGTTAACACTTTTGCATGTGGTTTAAGGATATTTTAAAATAATGCTTTGTTCTAGCAGTTACAGGTTCTAAAACACTTCAGCACAAGAATTTCTCAGTTAGTGTTAAAATCATGATACAATATTAGTTTAAAATGCAAGTTCCTTAAGTTGTGCCCTCCCAGATGTGTATCCCTTGAACATTACCATCATAACTCACTATTTCAAATAACTTCAGGTTCTTGAAGCAGGTATAACGAGGCATTTTGGGTTTGCTTAGTAATTAGAACTCGCTGAACTGCCCTGTGAGAAAACTGCCAGTTCCCGTGTGCAGAACTGAGGCAGAGATACTGGGGTGCTAATACAGGTTACCTTTGGGCCAGACTCTTCTCTTATTTGCATCTCTTGGCTTTTCTAACCCCCTTCCCCTCCCCAGTGCCTCCCTTGGCTGTACGACCAGGTGTTTGTCTGCTTGAGCGGAACTTCTTTCTCTCCTACGTGGCAAAGCAGGGGGATGCAATTTCTTGTTCTTGGTTTGGAGATTTGTTTTTCCCTTTTTTGGGATAGCTGGAGAACAGTTATGAGCATTACCTAAATCTTTGGCAAGATGAAGACAAGACCCTAACTGAAGAAATTGGAGAGCTTGCTTGCCTTGAGTGTGTAAGATAATGTTTTTCAGTTTTCCCAGCTTGTACCAGGAGGGGAAGGGCTACCAAGCTCCACAGTTTAAAACAGTCAGTTTACTACAGGCCAGTTTTAGGATTTGATCCTGTTATGTCTTAATTTGCCTGATCTGTTTTTCCCTGAAGTGATAAGGATACCTATTCTTCCTATGAGATTTCTTCAATGTTTGTAACTTTAAAAAAATGCAGTAAAGCTGATGTTCTTGCTTTTATTGAGGCTCTAGAATAAATGAGCCTGGGTGAGATATTGCAAGGTCCTAATGGGGGTGTTAGGTGTTGTTCTAGTGCAGTGCTTTGAGTAGAACGTGAAGTTTTTGGGGAGGGGGGGACTGCTAAGTGAAAGGCAGCAAGAGTTCCATGTCCCTGACTCCAAATATGACTGCAAATAGCTTTGTTTTCCTGAGGGAGAAGCTTTCATGGATTGGGCTTTTCAGCCCCCGCTTGTTAATTTATTTATGTTAAAAGGCACGAATGTGTTCAGACAGCACGGTCTCTGCTACTGAGATTGCCTTTCCCCAGTCAGAAGAGGTTTAATCATATGTCCCGTCAGGCTCTAGCTATTCCATCTCTGCTCAAGGTTTTTCTTTTACTTTTTTCCTAAACCCAGGACCCAGGTTAGACAAGTTTAACGATCAGATGGGCCCCCATCATGTACCTGGGTGAACCATGTGACTACAGAGATAGAGAAGAGGAGGGAGACAGGATGAGCAGTTGTATGGTCACCTACAAATTTGTCCTAGAATAAAGCTCTAATAACAGTTAACTTTTAAAGTTGGAAAGGCATAGCTTAAGAAGAAGGGGTTTTACTCTTTCTAGCACCTGAATGGATGTCAAAATTGGCAAATTCTGGGGTAATCCTCTGGTGACATTGTGGGCTTTACATAACACTGAAGGATTGCTTTGGGTGTGTGCTACACTGTTTGCAGCTAGCTTTCCTTATCTAGTTCCAACGCTCCAAGGAATTTAGAGGATACTGTGGAGCTTCCAATTAAAGTCATGGAGGCTGTAGCAGCAGTTTTCGTTAGGGTGCTCATGTGAGGTAAGGGATACGCATCCTGAAGTGCGAAGCAAGAGATGTTTGGGTGGGAGCAAGTTCCAACTGAAAGGAAAATACTGTGCTTTAATAGCTTGCAGCAGGCAGCAGTGCTCCTGTGAAATGTTTTAGTTCAAGTGAGGACCAATATTGTTTCTGAAATGTTTGATTGTGTTGTTGTTGAGGAACTGTGTACAAAGCTAGGTCTGCAGCATAACTGTTCGTGGCCTTGTACACAGTAAATACATGTTTTGCATTCTTGCAAAACTCGGTTCACAAACTTGGTGATGAGTCTTAACTTTGTAGTTTTTTTTTTTTTTTTAATTGGTGAAGAATAAC
>NW_009193356.1:53229-65131 GCF_000690835.1 Fulmarus glacialis
GAAGTTCTTTTAATTTGCTATGGGCAGTGGCTTTGGGGCTTTTTTTCAAGCACATGTGTCGCCACGAGATGGCTCTGCTGGTGCTGCGTGGTGCTGCTGGACAGACACTGCTGCACAGCAGAGCAGGCCATCCTGCCCTGGTATGGAAACAAAACACAGCTCCAGAGCCTGAAACCCAAGGCCAAACCACAACATTTCCCTTTCCTTTTATCTCTCTGTCTGCACTAGGAGTAAGTGCAACACTTTGTCACATACGAAACCAGGGATGGGGAATGTTCCATATACCCCAAAGATTCAGAGGGATTAAAAAAAGTCAGCAAACACGTTCATACTTGCATTTTTATCTCATATGATATATTGAACACCTTTTTCCTCTGAAAGTCTGTCCATCCCCATTCCAACCCCAAAGTTGTTAAAACCTCTGGTTAATACAAATCCCTATATTGTCTTTTTGTACGTAAATATTGAGCATGATCTGAGTGCACAAGGTCTTTAATCTGCCTGTGTTCCTTGCAGCGGGTTTCTGTCAGACACTTGCTAACCAAACATTAAAAATAGTTCAGAGACCCCCCAGGCGATACCAAAGGTGTGCTCCTAAGCTGTGTGATTCATGTGCTCTGCCCCAGATTTCAGCTGCTTTCCCAGCATCTCATGGCCCAGCTGCAGAAACTGCAGGTTCATTTCAGCATAGGGCCTTGTACCAGTAGTCTGTCGGGAGCATATTTCAGAGTGAGGGTGGGTTTTTTTGTGTTTTTTGTTTAAAATGCAGATTATATAATAAAGCTGCCCAGATCTTGAGTTGAGTCGCTTAACTAAGTAATACACCCCTATTTTCTTGAGGAGGGAGCGCCTTAAGTATTGTCTTGATAAGCCAAAGTGTTCTTGAAACTTTTTCTATGTTTTATGAAACGAAGTGGTGAAATTAATCCAGTCGTTACAATTCACAAAGCAAAAAAAATAATTTTTTTCTAGCTGAGTTGCTTTACAGTGGTTTAGCTTCATTCAGGTAATATTTGTGCTCAATTAGTGAACTTCACCTGGGGTTCTCTAACATCTAGTCATCTTGGATTCAATTCCATGAGAGGCAGCCAGTGATCAGACACGGTGATTAAACCTTCAGACTTCAGCTTCCTATTTCAGAAGGAGAGGTGTGAAGGTGAGATGGGGGGAGAGGGACCTTAGTAGAAATCAGTATGGCAGGTCTTCTTTTCCTGCTCTTGGACGCCAGACCTGCCTGTGCAGCTTGCTTCTGTTAGTGCCATCTGACAGTATGTGTGCGCTTCTGAAAGCCCTGGCATGCCCAAAACACAAAACCAAGCAAGCCGTGGCTTCCATGTACATTCAAATTCTCTTTAATTCTCACGGTTAGAGAGAGCAGCTTGAGAATCCAAACCAAGCCTTTACGTCATACGGGAATGCCAAAGAGCGAGCAAAACTCTCAGCCTTTTTTTGGTGACTCTGGGAGCTGATGAGCTTGACTGCTGTTCAGAAGCCGTTTTGAGACAGAATATTTAAACGTATGAATTGAAACAGCTCAAGCTACTTGTTTAAGAGTTACCAGCTGGTTTTGACTGTATAGCACTCTCTTCAGCATTTTTGTTCCCACTCATGTTTTTTTTGTCTAAGCTCTCGCCCAAAGTTGCATTCAACCAGTCTGCACGCACCAACGTGTGATAGGATGATAAAATGTACAAAATGACTCTCGTCCACAACCTGTCCACCCCACCCTGGCCTGCCGAGAGCTCTCTTTTCTTTTTGGCCTCTGGTATCCCATGCCTACTACAGAGCAGGCGGCAGGTCTGATGGTGGAAGCGTGCTCAGTTGTGGTTATGCTTCCATGTGCACTGTGCCAAGTCACTGCTGGAGATCAGGGTTTTTTATATTGGCACTGTCCATTTGCTCTAGAGATTATCGGTTTAGCGAATGCTGCCTTAAATTTGTTTATATAAAAACAATCCTTTGATCCACTAGCCAGATGCAAATACTATCTTGTGATTCTGATGAGGATTATGTAGTTACAACATCTTGACATGTTTTTGTTTTTATACAATTTAGAATATGAGGGGAGGAGACCTGGCCCTGAGAAAATTGCTGGGTACTTTCACACTTGCATGCTAGCTAACTAAAGTAAGTTTGATTTGCTCCAAAGGAGCTGACCTTCGGAGACATAAAAATAAAGACTACTAATGCTGGGTGGAGTTGTTTCATATGACCTGATTTTCTGGAGGCTTGTCTTCCAAAAAAGCTAAAACTGTAAAGGAAACCATTTTACCTGCTTTTCATCTTTCCAAGAAGTGCAGAAGGAAAGACGTGGCATTTCTGATTCTTCTGCTCGTTTGGGAACCCACTGTTGAGCCTAAAATTTTCTTTATATTTTGCCTGGTTAAGTGTTTGATTTGGAGAGACCCTGGCTTGACTGAGCACATGATGCATGTGCAATGGTGTCTTGCTTATCCCTGCGTGTTTGCAGAGCTTTTTGAGAAAGTTAAAAGCTGTTGCCCATGTGACACCTGCTTGCAGGTTCCTCTGCTATTGTGGTAACTGGAGCTCTTTTAGATCACTTCCCTCTGCGTGGCTTTGATGGCAGAGAAGCAACCTTCTGCAGCTAGCAGGGTGCATGCAGAGAAGAGCAGCTACTGTGGTTACTGCTCAGCACGTTGAGAAGGAGAAGAATGCTGTAACGGCTTTGACCTATTCTTTTGCCCTAATTCCTGTGCCACTGAAGCAAATGCAGGATTTTCAGTACATGTCTTACAATTTTTTTTTTTTCCTTCAAATGAGTGAATATAGGGGACTGAATAAGATGAAGTGCTCTGAAGGAATGTATTTGTGCTTTGCAGTCTAGAAGCTGCACAGACTTGAGAGCCTTACGTAGCTGGCTTTGAGCTGTCCTCGTTTTCATCTACCATGGTGTTTGGTAGGCTTGACTAATATTTTGGTAGGGGTTGTTTTGTTTCATTTTAAGTTTGCAGAGCCCTTGGTAGGGGAGGGTGGGGTGTCCTGGCTTTTCTTTTTGATAGACGACAGTTGGCTTGGATCACTTGCTACCTAGGAGATCAGTCCCTAAATGAAGTGTTTGTACAGATGAAGTGTTTATTTTCTGAATAGCTGAAGTGGACTGAATTGCCAGAAGCACCGCAAAGTAGACTATATGGAGTGCAAAGCTGACCTCAAATGCACACAAATGGCTCATTCCAGGTGCCACCAGACCAGTCTTACAGATGAACATTTTTTGCAAGCCGAAGCCAGTGCTCAAAGTATGCACACAGACTTGGCAGACGAAATTAGTAGTGTGTAGTGTTTAGCCATATTTGTGATCAAGTTGAGTCCTGTTTTTAATGCATGAATAATGTGGTGGCATCAAGGCCAAACTATGAAACATTTCAACAGCTGTATTTTCTGTGCAAGGTGTAATGATCAGATTTGAATGAAACTGAAAGCAATATGTGATCATTTTGTCCAATTTATAACAGAATTTGCATTCAAGTTTTCAATTACAGTTTAAATACTGAAGAAATGGGAGTAAGCTTGTGGGCTGTGGTAGTGGGGGTTGCTGTCTTTTTTTCCCCCACCACCAAAAGATTTTTTGGCATGTTTAGCATGAGTGAAGACTAGAGAAGACTTACAAAACCTCTGTTACAGTGGCATCATCAGCTACCTTCATTAAACCAGTGTTACGACACCCATTTGAGCAGGACTTAAGAAAACGTGTAGCTCTTGCACTTGGGCTAAGCTCCCTCGCTGTTAACTGGAAGGGTCAGCAGGACCTGTGTAGCTCCTCTACGTAATTGCTCGGAGATCTCATTGTAAGACCCTGTTACTCCACGAGATACCCAGCATACCTTTTGGCAACTGTGAAGCAATGTTGTATAAACCATCCCATGGCCCTGATTTCTCTTTGCCTGAACTGATCAGTAAATTCAGTGACTGGCAGTAGTTCTCCCAGTTAAGACAGTTCTACTGTTACAGTAAATACCAGACCTTGTAAAGACTAACAGCAGGAGGAGCTGGTGTGTTTAACTGCTAAGAAACAGGTCCAGGGATTCCTGTAGTATTTTCAGCTACTTGAAGAGGATGTAGGTGTATGTTTTTCTATAAGCTGTCTGGCAAGTTCGTGCTGAATTTTTGTAAAACACCAGGATGAGCCACTGAAGTAACTGGAAAGACTTTCCTTTTGCTTTACTGAGGGTTGCATTAAGCCCTAAAGTGCTGTACCTGAAGTATACTGGTAACGTAGCTTTGTTTTAAAACTGCTTGAGCTCAGGGAAGGGACAGCAGCAACTCCAGGTAACTGAATGTGTGTCTCTGTGGGAGTGATTTTATTTTATTTACCCACAGGATTTTTTTTTAAGCCAATGCCCTGAGTGTTTCTTCACAATAAGCAGAACTGATGGCCTGAGGAGCTGAACTGCTGCTAGAGCTTGTGCTGCTTGTTGTGCTTAACTAATGCTACTCGGTATCGTTCTTGCAATGACTTGTCTTCACTATGTCACAACTGGAAAATGGGATAAATTCTTAGAAATTAAGCAGAGTTTATTTAAGAAGATACTAGAAAATATTTTAAGACTTGGTGCAAGGATGATATCTTCAATTTAGGTAAATGGCCTTGTAAGATTCACCTGTCATGGTGATGGTTGCCTACAGAAATACTGTGCTGCTGGCAACCTGCACCAGTATTAATACCAGCACAATCCAGCTACTTTCGTTATGACCATGGTCTGATCTCAAAGGCAGTAATTTAAAATAAGTAGAATTTCTCACACAGTTTGTCTAAGCAATTATAGTTATTGACCCTCGGCAGCCCAGTGTAGAGATTATGCAGTGATACAGAATTTCACTAGCATATTTTGATGATTAGGAAGAATTGTTTGAGTACTAGAACAAGAAGTGTGCTTTTTAAAAAAAATTACATTGTTATGTTAATTAAATTCCTTTATTCCCAAAGATGGTTTCCAAGCAGCATTTTAAAAAATTATTTTTTTAGCATTTTCATTACATACTTGGAGATAGCTACCTCTTTGCAGAGTGGCTTTCCTAAGGTGGCTCACTGAGCAGGTGGCAAAGCCCAGTTTAGAGCTTGGTTCTTTGATTTAGATTGGACATTAGGAAAAACTTCTTCACTGAAAGAGTGGTCAGGCCTTGTGGAACAGGCTGCCCAGGGAAGTGGTGGAGTCACCATCCCTGGAAGTATTTAAAAGACGTGTAGATGGGGCGCTTAGGGACATGGTTTAGTGGGCATGGTGGTGTTGGGTTGACGGTTGGACTCGATCTTAGAGGTCTTTTCCAACCTTAATGATTCTATGATTCGAAATTGCCCCAGCTATCACTAGGTCTTGTATTGCTGCCATGTTTTCCAAGTTCAGTGTGTAAATCCTGGTGCCTGTTAAAATTTTATCTGACAATGTCAGAACAAGATAAACTAAATCTCTTGGTGGTAAGTATCTTATATGCTATTTTTTGGAATCAGTAGTCTTCCACCCTGAACTACCCTTCTCTAAATGTCTCCCTGATATCTGCTTTAGCAATGTGCTGTCAGAGCTGAAATTGAGGTCTTCTGATCCTTTTTTCTAACAGTATTAGAATAGCTTTGTCTGCAATAAACTTGTCATGACTGAAGTGGACCAATATTTAAAGATTCTGAGGAATTCGTTTGTGCTTGTTGGCTCTTGTTCTGTCACTGGACTCCACTGAAAAGAGTGCCTCAGGCTTCTTTACAGCCTCCCTTCGGGTGCTTGTACACATCCCCCCCCGCCAAGTCTTCTCTTCTCCAGGGTGAACAGTCCCAGCTCTCTCTCAGCCTTTACTCATATGAGAGACACTCCAGTCCCTTAATCTTCTTAGTGGCCCTGCACTGACCTCTTTCCAGTAGTTCCATCTCTCCTGTACTGAGGGGCCCAACACAGGACCCAGCACTCCAGATGTGTCTCAACAGTGCTGAAGAGAGGGAAAGGATCACCCCCCTCAACCTGCTGACAATGCTCTGCCTAATGCAGCCCAGGATGCTGTTGACTGTCTTTGCTGCAAGGGCAGATTGCTGGTTCATGTTCAACTTGTTGGCCACCAGGACCCCAAGGGCTTTTCCTGAAGGACCCCAAGGGCTTTTCCTGAAGGACCCGCCTTCCAGCACGTTGAGCCCCAGTGTATACTAGTGCCTGGGCTTATTCCTCCCTTGGTGCAGGACTTTGCATTTCTCCTTGTTGAACTTCATGAGATTCTTCTCTGTTCATCTCTCCAGCCTGTCCAGGTCCCTTTGGATGGCATCACAAGCCTTTGGCGTATCAACCACTCCTCCCAGTTTTGTATAATCTGCAAACTTGCTGAGGGTGTGCTCTTCTCCATTGTTCAGGTCATTAATGAGGATGTTAAACGCTATTGGTCCCAGTGTCAACTGCCGTGGGATGCCACTAGTGACTGGCCTTCAGCTGGACTTCGTGCTAGCGATCACCACCCTCTGAGCCTGGCTGTTCAGCCAGTTTTCTGTCCACCTCACTGTGCAGTTATCTGACCCATGCTTTGTCAGTTTGTCTGTGAGGATGTTATGGGAGGTGGCGTTAAGGTCAACAGCTTCAACTGCTCTTGCCCTCGCATCCACCAACCCTGTCGAAGTTTATCAGCTTGGCTAAGCATTATTTGCTTGAAGGAAATCCAGAGTCACAGCGGTTTAGTGCTGACCCTTAGGAAAGCTTAGTCTGAAGTGATGGTATGAATAGATAAAGAAGCTTCTAGTTGTTATGCCTTGAGTCTCCTTCATGGGACTACATTTTCTGTGATTGAAAAGCTCTTCTTTTTGGGTTTTAAGTTGCACTGACTTGGTGCCGTGTGGGTACCTTAACTTATTTCAAAAATAATTCTGGGGATAAAAAAACCCTTATCTGTGTTTGATAACATTACAGTGTTGTGCTTACAATGTTGTTTTAAATTTTGGATTAAGATTAACTTCGTCCAGTGCTAACATTTCCTTTGATTTCTTGCAGATACTCCAGCTTCCGGGCCAACAGTTGTAGAAAATGGTGACCATGGAATAGAAGATCATCGCACAGGTACGTGCTTAATGTCTGGAAGAAACACGTCGACTTCTTTATTTGTTATTGGACCAGTAAAACCTCATTGTGACAAAATGCATCTTCTTTCTGAGTCGTATTTCTCCATGGAGAATTGGTTTTGGTTTTTTTAATTATCTTTTCAAAGAATTTGAAACAAAATAGAACTTTATTCTCTTTTGGGTTTGAAATTGCTTATTTGCATAAAGCCTCGTTCTGAAGACATTGTATACTTTATTCATGGTCAGTGTTGGGAAGGCAACATCTAGGGCACTGATACTTAAATGGCTTTCCAGTGGCTCCATAATATTTATAGCTGAACTCTAACCTGTGAGAATGACTTCTCCTGTTCCCCATGAGACTGACAGTAATGTTTCTTCTCTAAATACACCATTCTTTGATGCAGTTTTTTTATTCACTGATTCTTAGCTGCTGCTGAAATTACACTGCTTTGTTTATTCTACAGCTTCTCTTTCCATGCCAAACTATCCTTCTGTAAATATCTCCTAATACTTGCTTTAGCAATGTCAAAGATGAAATTGAGGTCTTCTGAACTTTTTTTCATACAGCGTTAGGATAGCTTTGTCTGCAAGAAACTTGTTGTTACTTAAGTGGACCAATATTTCAAACTTGTGAGGAACCTGGAAAATAATTGATCTTTCCAAGCAGCCTAACATATGCTGAAGTTAGTCGTCTTTTAGCAGTTACATTTCCCTTTTATGAGACTTTCTTACGGTGAATTGGGTTTCCTACCAAATTCCAACCGAACTGTTCAGGATGAGCAGTACCAAACTCTGCGACTGTGTGCATGAGCCAGTGGATTGTTTCCTTTTGTGGTGAGGAGGGTGCGGACTTTGACAGGCCATGCTGTAGCACCTCTGTTTTCTTGAGGATAAAATATTAGAAAGTTAATTGTCATCCTGGCATTGTAAGAGCTATTTATTTGGTCTTCCTTTGCATGATTTTCAGCTCAGCTTTAGCAGTACAGATCATCACTAAGATTGTTTGGATGTTCCCAGCACTAGTATCTCTTCTGCTAGTGCATAGGTGCAGCCCCAAGAAAAAAATAATCCAGGAGATAATGATGAATGTGTAGGAGTGGGAGACAGGGATGAATTAAACCACTTTTTTGCTATAATTCTGTTTAGTGTGAGCAAGTGTTCATGTTCTTATTGAGGATGGGAATACAAAAATTGATCTTTGTACTTGATTGGCCATTGTAAATCTGGTCAAAAGGAAGCTGTGCATCTTTTGTAATTTAGCATAAAACTGAAATTAAGAACACTTCTGAACTGTCCTAAGGATACTTCCTCTCTTTTTTTAATACATATAACTAAAAGGAGATAGAAATAAGATCAGATTTATGATAATACTACAGATGTGACTAATTAAATGCATTGGGATTTTTTTATTCAACTTCTGAATTTTGTCTAAAAAATTTCTTGTTATTTACTTAATACTAGCTTTCTGGAGGTTTAACTCTTCACACACTAAATGCTAACAACTTTGATCAAAGATACTTCTATGTGTCTGAAGCTTTTGAATTTATTAATATGTTCTATCTTTGTGAGGTAGAGTTAGATTCCCCCCCCCCATTAAATCCCCCCCCCCCCTTGTTAAAGGCTGTCTAAAAGTGACATCAAAGTGGTAGAAACAACATGTCAAAGGATGAAGAGTCATAGGCATCAAGTTAATTAGGCTTTTCAGAATAACAGAAGACTTACACAACAACTATTTCAAAAAAAAAATCCCTCTACCCCCTTCTCTATGGAATACTTGAAATATCCATGCTTATACATTTGAGAGTAAGGGAGAAATGCTGATTTTTGATCAGATAATGGAGGTTTTTTCAGAGTTGAAGAGCAGTTGATGCTCTGCAGAAATACAGGCAAGTTGTTCCAGACCCAGTGACAGACTTCAGTAGTGCCTGCTTCTACATTTAATAGGTAGTGCTGCCTAAAGCCTTTTGTCCCTGGCCCTTAGCCACCTTCAGTTGTTGGCTGGCTTATTTGTTTTCAGCTGGATCTATTCCCTAATCTGTCTCTTTTTAAAGCTGGAATGATTCTTCTGGATGTGCAATTTGGGTCCAGTGCAGAGGTGGGAAACAGAGTAGCTGAGAGAGGACTAAGGAAGGTGATGCTCAAGGAAACCAGCTTTTTGCTACAAAAAGCAGTGTTAAGAGCTACAGAGAGAGCTTTTAAAAGCAGAGCTGTGTTTGAGCTGGATTCTGAAACAGACTTCAGAAAGGGAAAGTTTTGGGGAAAGATGTGGTTAAGCTATTTGAAAATACAAATGTCTGCTTATCTCTCCGGTCTAGATCATAGGAAGCATTGCTACATGCTTTTTTTCACCTATCAAATAAAACAGGGTGATGACTTGCTAATGTTTTATTGCATGCAACATTATCTACAGACATCTGGTGTATGTGTATGCAGAGGTTAGAATTAGTCAGGACTGAAATCTTGGTGCTGGTTTGGCAGCCTGTGCTGCCTCCTGACCGGATGCCCCGCTCCGAAATACCGTTAATGTAGTAGATGGCATAAATCCAAAACTAATGTAACTCGGGGGCAAAACCCTATATTAACTGTTGAATTATTTTTATTGTAACAGTGTTGTATTTAAACCATTGATGCAGGGATGTGTATAGTTCAGTATTTCAGAGTGTAAAGGAAAAATGTGAACGGTTGACTATGTTGGCTGTTTACTGGAGGGTCCAAAACCGTGGCCGTGAGGCTGAGAACCCTCTGCACCCGTTTGCTTTCCCTGAAAGGGAGAGACTGGCAGTTTCTCCGAAGGGTTCGGGTTTTGGCAGTGCTGAGCCTTATGTGGCGATTGCTTATTTGGTTTGTGCGTTTTTGTTTTTTGAGAATCTGAGAGCTGCAGACCGGGAGCTCTGGCTTGGGTATTCAGCACATAGACTGAAACTCTCTCTATTAATTCTGTTCTTCCTTATAAGGATAAATAGAAGAGTGGTTGGTGCAGCATTTGGAGGGAAGCTGTGCACATCTGGTGCAACTCAAGTGAATCAGCAAGGGTGTGGGGAAATTGTTAATAGCTTATAATCACTGATGGCATGCAGGTATTGAGTTAGGGAACTAACTGCTAACTTTCACAATACAAGGGTTAGGGGGTGTTTAGTAAAACCCTAACAGCAGGTTTAAAACAAAAAATATATGCGTAATTTTCGAACAGTGCAACGTTTGCAACTCCTTATTGCAGGATATTTGCCTAGAGTTCAAAGGAATTAATATATTTTAAAAAAGACAAATTTCTGGAAAGAAATCCATCAAGGATGATCATACGGTTTAATCTGGATACCTCTTGTTCCAAGATCCTGTTCATTAACTTGCTGGAAGATGAGAAGTAACCTAGGGAAGTATTGCTATTCGGTGTTCATACTTTCCCTAGCTGGACTTTCTCTCCAACCAGCCTGCTTGTCGTTCTCCCATCTGAGATCAGGTCACAAAAATACTTTGTCACTGCTTTCAGTGCAAATTGTGCTTTAAGCAACATCCTGAGCTGCTGTTCTTTTGATAGCAATTTGTCACAAATCTTGATTTATCACAGCTAATTTTTGCATGTGGCACAATGTTATGCCATAGCATGACTAGTCATATATTTTCAGACACTTCTAAAAGCAGAATTCCATGTGTCTCTAATCTGGCTTTTGGCAAATCTCCTGGCTGCACTAAATGAAATATTGCTTGTTGTGCAGTTGCTACCTGAATGTTAATGTTTACTAATGACGTGCGCTTTTTTGCCCCTTTCCCCATCCCGTTTCCCTCTCCTACTTCTTTTCCTCTCTTCTATTTTCTCCTCCTAGAAGCCTAGACTGTCTCCTAACACTGGGGCTGCCACTGATACAAGACCAGTGTACTTTTCTACCTGCCATTACACTTCTAAAATCTTCAGCATTTTACAGAGCTCTTGCTTTACATCTTTGGACTTTGCGTGTAGAAGAAACCAAAGGGTAGCTGTGCTGGCGGCCGATCAGCCCTTCTCCTCCTCCCTCTCTGCTCTGCAGTGCTTGTTGAAACCTTCCTTTCTTTGTGTAAGCACAAACGTGCATGATGGTTTTTAACTGCATTATTTCAGCACTCCCACTGTTTTTAAATCACAACTACAGCTCCATTTTTAGTTCAACCACTTTTAAATTTAATTTATATCCTTTTTCATGGATGCTTAATAGCAGAAGGTTTGATATTAAATTTAAAGTTGTGCTTTTGTAGCGGATGGGTCCACCATGACTGCAGCTCCTTTCCCTTCTCCCCATACTCACCACAGCCTTTTAGAATAATGCTGAGTTTTACCTGCCTTTATCCTCGCTGCTTTGAAACCTTCTCATATGAGGTTTTTATCTTTAATAATGTTGTCGTCTTCAAAACAGGTGTGTACACGTCATAGCACTTACTATACAGACTTGAGAAACAGATTAGGAAAAACCATGTTTACTAAGGTACAAGCAGATTGTCTCTGGTTTGTGAAGGATGGATTATGGGGTTCAAGCACTTGCCATCAGCTGGGAGTATAAAGGAAAACTACCAACCCCAAATTTCTGCCTCAGTAAGCTGCTTTGCTGTCGTACTGCTTCTTTCAAGCCTTGGAAGTAAGAAAGAAAATTGCCTTTCTTTAACTTCATACCTCTAGCTTCGTTTTGGTAATGACAGCCTTGGATGAAATTTTACCTGCCATGAAAAAATAATCTGTCCCTTCTACAACTGAGAGCAACAAAAGATCTAGACGACATTGTTAAATCTATACTGAAATAACTGTGACAATTTCCAGCAACACCAAAAGGAATGGGCCTGTTTTAACCTTAAACAGAGCTATAAGAGGTCAGCAAGTCCATTGCAATTCCTGCT
>NW_009193356.1:65144-80320 GCF_000690835.1 Fulmarus glacialis
CAAAGCTTTCCAAACACAAAAGTATTAGTTACTACCATTCAACAGATAAAATGCAAAAGAAGGAAATAATTTAGAGAGACTACTTAGTATTTTGCATGAGGCAAGCTCAGCCCGGGTTTTTGTAGACTAGTGAATGTTTTGTTTGAGGATAATTGTGTTGTGTAGCTAAAGGTACTTTGTCTACAACACCTGATAAAAGTACAGGATTTATTTGAACCCAAATCCAGTCTAAGGTAGGATGTGATACTCCAAATTGCCAAAAGCTAGCATACTTTCACTTGCCTAAAAATGGTATTTTCATGTTGTGAAGAGAGTAGCTTGCACCTGAATATTCCTAGGACCCTGCTAGTACCCATGACTACATTACGATACTGCTCTCCTAATGATTTACTAGAAGAGCACTGCACCTTGAATGAATACCACTGTTAATGCCACCAGAAGGATTTCTTTGAAGATCTCCCTCAAATAGTGACCCATCCAGTCTTGATTTTTTTTTCTTTTTAATCTGAGACCTCACATGATCCCCACCCAGGGTGACAGTGTCCAGAGTTGCTGCAATGAATTGTGTGTAATCAGCCTGTTTAGTGGTGTGCATCAGGACTTGAGGCTTTTGTTCTCTAATTTGGTGGCAATTTATTGCTTTACCCACCATTCAAAGCCTCATTAGTAGCTGACATCCTTGTGGTGCCAATTTCTGAACAAGTAACGCTGTTGGCTTCACCTCCGAGGTAGATAGCTGTCATTTCAGAGAAAACCTCGTTGCCTACAGGCACTCAGCTGCCGAAACTGTGCTCTTCCCTTGCCGGTCCGATGTGCCGACCTGGCAGAGCCACCACACAGTTGCTTAAGACCAGCAGCCTTGAGACCAGACCCTGACCGAAGTACAAAAATAAGCGTTTCCCCATGGACTAGAGCAATAATGGTAATTGGGATTCAGGATACACTGGCAAGTACGGGCTGTGACAGATTGCCCTCTGTCCTTCTGGTTTTACTGGAAATAAGCCACGTGGTAGCATGTAGCCAACAGCCTCCACCTTTGACAAGCCTCCCGCTTTTGGGGGTGGTGGAAGGTCCCGCTCACACAGGTCTGCAGGCCATCTGGGACCATTTCTCCAGCTGTACTTCACACGTTAGGTCTGCTGCTCAGTCACACCGAAAGGTGAGACGAGAGCGGTGGTGTGTGATGCAAGGAGAGGTGTTTGGTCCGTCTTGTTGTCATGAAGTGCTTTCTTCTTGGGGGATTTTTGGTGTCTGTTGCCATAAAAAGAGATTGTGTTCTTGGCTTTATTTTTAAAGACCTCTTTATAGCCTTTTTTTTTTAATGTGGTTGATTTTGGAACAAGACAGTATCACAGCTAGTTTGGAGGCATTTTAACTTGGTTCCACACATCATTCTTTCTCACCTTTCGCCTTAAGCGGGCTTAACTATTTCTGCCCTAGAAATAGAGAGTAAATAATAACAGAGATTTTCAGACTGAATAACAGAAGTTTTTGGATTAACTGAATATCAGACTTCCTTCCCCCCAACCCCTGCACATGCTTTATTTTATTGAAATGCTTTGAAATATTGGCTAGAGGGGAGTTTCTAGCACTTGTAGCAGTTGGCTAGGTCAACTTGCTTTGCAAGGCAGGCAGCGGAGTTACGGAGCGGTCTGCCTGGCACAGGGGCCCCCCGTTCAGTGGGGGCTGTATGCCTGTCAGCTAACCAGGCACAGCAGCGTCTCGAGCAGACCAAAGCAAAGCTTGCTAATGCAGACGGGGGCACCCCCGGGGGTTCAGTCACTGTCTCAGCTGCTAACATGAATAATTCATTCCATTACACTACCACTTTCCACGCCCCCCCCCCCATGTTTTTATCCCTGTTTATTTCAAATGTCATTAGATTTACACATTAGAATGTAAACTTGTAGATGGAGGAAGGGAGATGGTTGTTTCTTGTTTGTGGTGGTTCTTCCTTACAGGACTCTTACCAAAATCTCTGCAATGTCACAGATTTGCTTTTTCTGGGGCAGAAGTGTAACATGCCTGTCCTGGGAGGCTGAACGTTTTGGCAAGGGGGAGGCAGGGGATGTTGGAGAGTCAACGCAGAGTGTTGTATCTCTTGTCACTCCCAGAAAATGTACCTGTATCTTGCTGAAAATGTCGTGCAGTAAATGAATATGCAGGAGTGTGTGTTTCGTTTTTCAGGTTTTATTTGCAGAAAGCCGGGTAGCTACTAAATGTGTTCCTCTGTTTGAATTTAATGTTACCCGTACTTTTCTCCAGTCTTCAGAGATGATATGAAATCTTTACAAAACGTACTATAACTTTCTTGTGCTTACAAGCTTGTCTGTTACCACTTCTGATTTTTTCTTAATGATTCCAATGCTTTGTATCATGTGAAACTGTATATCACTGTTGAATAAATCATCCTAATAAACCTCTCAAACTAACCTCTCAATAGTTGTACTGTGGTGAGAATCTTCTTGGGTTGTGCTGCTTGTTCATAGTTAATATCTATAGGTAGCTGCATGTGCTTGATTAACCGCTCTGGTGTTACTTCTAAAAGAGGTAAATGGCTTAAACTGGAATAGTTTGCTGTCTGGACAGATGTTTGAAAACATGTGCATCAAAAAATTGGTTTAGCTAATATAGTTAATACATTAAAAAGGAAATTATTTCAACACAACTTTGTTGGGGGGGTGGGGGTGGGCAGAAATAGAAGGAAAACTTCTTCCCACCATGCTCAAGGAATAAAAAGTGAACTGGGGATGGATGAGGTGGATGCTCATTTCCGTGTTGGACTTACAAGGTACTTAAAATCTGTACATGTGAACTAGCTAATAAATAATGTCTAGTGTTTGTGGCAGTGCACCGCTTACGGCTTAAGATGCCTGATTCTGTGAGAAATCACAGAAAAATGACATGTCTGTGGGACTGGTAATCTACACTTAACAATATTTCTGAGTATATGATGTATACAATGGAAGCATTTAACTGCCACGTCAGCTGAGGTTCAGTCTTCGCTGTTTGTTATCCAGCCCTCTTTTGCTGTTGAATAAGTTGCTAGTACACAAAGTTTAAAAAAAAAAACAAAACCAAAAACAAACAAAAAAACCAAACCAAAACAAAAACCCCAACAAAACCCACAGCAAAACCTAAAAAAGTAATTCCTTATGTTTAGCATTTTGTAAATAGGACAAAGGTGTGCTTTTCTAATTAAAGCTATTTTTCCTCCTTTACCTGCCTGCATATTTCCCGTTTGGTGCAAGCTTTTATTTATCAAGGCTTTTATACTTTCTGGACTTAAGGGAGAGCTTTTTAGGCTTTTCAGAATGGGTCTGCATCCAACCATATTTGCTAAAGGAGAGTTAATGTTTTCTGTTGCTTCAGTCTAAAAAAAGCAGCAAACTGAATAATTCAGCAGGCTTGTTTAGTTCCTCAGACGGGCATGACTAAGAGGTTTTTTGTGTGTGTGTCTGATCATTTGGGGGTGATTATTTTTAGGCTTGAGGTGGATGAGGGAAGGGGAAGGTGGGTGTCTTGACAAAGCTGATCTGGCAGCCGGGGGGAAGAAGTTGGGGGGTGTTACGCCTCTGCGCCCCGTGACTCCCGGTCAGGATCCTGGGTGGGAGTTGGAGGCACTGCCAGGGGATGTGCCGCTTCCCCCTCGCCCCTGGAGGGTGAGTGTGGAGGATGAAGGCTTGTGCTCTGCAGGGTGCCCCTTGCGCGGGCTCTGAGAGCGACGGTGGTCTTTCAGCTGAAGGACCCTTGCAGCTTTCTACAGCTGGCAAAGGAGTTGAGTAGCAGTTAGCATAATCTCAACTCATGAGCTACTCACAAGCAATTCAGAAAGCTGAAAGAAACTTTCCAGATGTTGAAGCACTTATAAACACTGGGAACGCAAGAGACATCGGGGTAAACTTTTGTTCAGCACAGGACTTTGCTTATAAAACCCTACCAGAGCCCCTTCCATGCCCTGGATTAGATCAAGGTCTGTAATTCTCACGCGGCTGAGTGCTTGGTGGAGTGTTGTGCAGGGGAACAAAGTCACTGAGCACTTGGATCTCAGTGAAAGATGACTCATGAGATCACCAGGGCGCAGATCTGTCACTTCAATGTGTGTTTTATTAATACAGCTTTCCTGTATTGTCTGACTGTACTAGCTTAATGTACCTGACGGATACTCGAGTTGGTGTATTGTGAGCTGCTTAACAATGGTTCTTTGAGTATACATAATGTCTTGCAGCAGCTTGGCATTAAAATATTACAGGTCCGTGCTAGAAGTATTGCATTTAAGAGCTTTCAGTCCTTGAATCTCTCTTGGTCTTCCACATCTCGGTGAGTTGAATAGTCACGTTTTGTGTGGCAGTGATATAGATGTATATTTACCACAGTGAAGGAGTGTGTCCTAAAAGACAGTCATTTGTGCTACCAGTTTTCTAAATCCTTCTTTCTGTTAAAACTTTGGGTATTTTGGTGAATATTCAGTTCAGAATGCTGGTTTCATCTGCACCTTGAAATGACTGTAGGAATCTTTGAAACAATGGGAAAAACTGTGACTTTGGAACATTAAATAGGGGATGTGTATTTGTCTGTGTGGAGGAGGAGCCAGCTGCTACTAACACAAACTTTCTTTTTTCAGATGAAATTTTAGTGGAAAGAAGCTTGAGCGTTGTAGTGTACCTCTGAGGTTTTTGGTGTTTTGCTGACCATTTCATAAAACTAGATAGGACCATTAATGACCGCTGCCTTGACTTCTGCAACACAGGGTAGTCCTCAGTGAGTAAGTTCCATGCCAGACCGATAACTTTTTTGCTGTAAATATCTGTAATTGATTTCTTTCATCATCTGAAGGCTTTAAATAATCTATTTTTTGGGGGTAAGTTCTATGTAGTTGCTACCAGCAACTTTTTTAAAAAAAAAAAACAAACCCTAAAACATTTACTACACTTATTTCTGTTTTAAATTCAGTCAACTTCAAACGAGCAATACTTTGAGAAATTTACTTCCAGTATAAGTAGTTGTAGATGGATCAACTCACCTCTCCCGTCTTTAAAGGATATCTAAATGTTGTATTTTCAGATGAACATCAATATCTTTCCTGTTGACAATGAGCAGCTGTAAGTCAGTCTGTTCATGATACCTTTGTTAGGCATTGACAGGCAGATTATTTTGATTCCAGAATAATTTCTGAATCCCAGGGCCCAGAAGTGCATCTTAATATGCATCCCTGTGCATACATATTTGTAACAGAAATCAGGTCACTTCTGAGGACATATAAGCAACCTCTTTTGAAGACTCTGGATGTGCAACTTGCTTGTCAGCCTCTTAACTGCCTGGTATACTAATGTTTTCTTTGACCATCCAAGCAGAGGAGACTCTCACCTGTATTACACTAAATGCACACGTAGAAACTTTATGAAAGCCCTTGGAATGACAGCTTTTGTATTCAGTTTCATGAAATCATAGGAAGGTGTAATGGTGCAAGTCACCTTCTGCAGAAGTGTCTACCTTTTCAATGTCCTACTTAATCTGGGAGTACTGAGTCCCCATCTGCGGAGGGCTGCAAGCACTGCACCTTCTGTCCTGGGATTTTTTGTTCAGAGGAGCAAAAACAAACTCAGGCAAAATGTGACTTTTGTGAAAGTGATTACTTTGTGCTGTTCAGGCTTAGTTAAAGAATGGTCCCTGCTCCAACAACCGAAGCAAGGAACGAATGGCTGTTTGCGTCTTCGGAGGGCTTTTTGCCTCATGGAGACAATTTCTAAAAGTTTATTTGGATTTATGTGAAATAAATTACAGATTCTTCTAACTATAGACTAATGCTTATGCTAATGGCTGTGCCTTTGCTTCATGCAGTGACCCAGTAATACCTCGAAGGTCTTTTGTCAGTTTTCACAAAATACAGACATTTCTCCTTATTCCCAATGCGTTCCTTGGGCAGCTATAGATTTCTCACCTTTAACTCGCCTGCTATATGTCTATGTGCATATTAAATAGAAATTACTTTTCAAGGTCAGACTACTTAAAATTAGTAATTACGAGTCTGAACACACTTTGAAATTTCAGTTCTAACCCCAAATCAAGTCTTATGTAGTGCCTTAAATCCAGTGAGCACGGCTGCTGGCGGTCAGCGAACCCGAGTGCCTTCTGCTCGTAGAAGGGCGCGTGCCCTGCGCGGCGGCTCCCTGCACGGGAGGTCACCGGAGCAGTCGGGCGCTTTCCTGTAGAAACATCAGCACAACAAGGGAGTGTTTTACAACTACAGACGACCTCTTCTACGTACGCTGTAAATAGTGCACTTTCTCTGAAACTTCCTGGATCTAATTTAAATGTAACTGATGGCCTTGGCACTGTCATAAAAGTTGTCTTTTTGGTAATTTTAATGAACTCTATTGGGAAAAGAAATAAAATAATACAATAGCAAGTTATTCTTTGCTACAGATTTCGTATCTTGACATTACTTCTACCCTGACCACGGAGCAAAAGCACAATCTTCTCTACATTATAGCCACTGCTTTTTTGGAATCTCTGCATCAGTATCTATCTATATTTCCTCTCACAATAATCCTCTAATTAGCATTTCGCTAAACTAAGCTTTGTGACTTTCCTAAATGCAATAGTACGGGAATAAATGGCTACTGCTGGCAGTGGATATTTTGGGCTGGGAAGTCATATCTGATCAATGATGTAATACAGCTTTTGATGAAGAAGCAGCTGGAGGTGGTGGTGGTAACTTCAACACAGGTGAAGCTGCAACATCCACATTATGTGAGCTGAAATACCCAGTATGTCTCATGAGTGTTGGATTATAGGAGCCTTATGTTAAGGGGGTTTATGCTGGTGGAGAATCTCCTACCCACCTCAGTCTGTGACTTTGCTGTGTGACTTTGTGTGACTCCGAGCTGGTTTCCCGCTATCCCTGCTCCTCATGCTGGAGAGGATCCCTCTGGCAGCACGTGAAGCCATTCAGCAAGTGTCAAAAACCAATGTCAGAGTGGGGTTTTATGCCTGCATGGTAGTACTGCATCCCCCATGGGCTACTAGATTCAGCAAATTGCCATGTTTTTTACCAGGGAATGATTTTACTAAATGTTTAAAGTACTTTCAGCATTGTACTCCAGGTTTTTCTTACTGTAGTGCCCATTTTGGGCACTATTCAAGCATGTTGCAGTGGGAAGTAGTTAAGATACTGTGTTTTTGCAATGTTACTTGGCTATTAGATTTTAAAATATGCTAGTTCCCTGTTTTTATGAACTCTATTTGGGCCTAAATTCTTTAATCTCCTAAAATAAGACAGAAAGATTCAGCCAGTTCATGTAGTTGATGTCTTACAGAGAGCAGACTAAGACTCGGAGGAGCGACAGGCTGTGTTCTGTTGGACAGAAGGGCTTCACTTTTGACAGTCACAGCTCTTTCTTCAGGTTCAGAAAATACTTTTTTGATAGTTCTAGTGACTCTATCTAGTCCAGGTGAATTAGTAGTTAATTCGTAACTGAGAAACCAGGTGAAGATTGAAAATAGCAAAAAAAACCTTTATAAAACCCTTTATATTTCCTTTTTTGGTGATAGTACTGGTAACATGAGGGATGAAAGGACAGTCTTTTGGCTCTGACGTCTTGCAGGACATTATGATTAGAAATAAAATCTGTTAATATAGAAAAGTTTTCCTCTTTAGTAATTTTTAGATTAAAAAAACCAAACTGTTTTCATAACTTCGGTTTTTTTTTTCCCCTGTGCTTTATCAGCCGTATTTTAAACAAGTAATTTTCTGTAATGACTGTTCAAAATGTCCTTCTTGTGTGCAGTTTTGCAGCAAAATGTAGCTTGATGAGGGGGGAAAAAAAACCCAAACCAAAAAACAACAAATCCAAACCAACAAAAACCCCACAAAAAGAAACAAATAAAACCCCCCAAACAAAAACCCAACCAAACAAAAAACCCCATGTGCTATAAACAATGTAACACTTAAACTTAAATGGTTGTTGGCTACCTATAAAATCAAGTGTGTGCGAGATTTGTGATACTTCCCTGCGCAGGAACATTTTTTAGAGTAGCAGCTCTGTCTAGCTTGAGTTTGCTCCCGATGGGTACTCGCTAATACTTTAGGGAAAGGGAGTGTAAATAAGATAAACCTTAGGCTGGCTGACTCGAAATGCTGATTAGAGCCTGAAGTTCAGTCTACTCTGACATAGATCAGTCCCCTTTTTTACATATGTTAAATCACATGCTCAAGAAGCTTTTCTTTCTGGGCTGTAGTCTTGTTTGCTGCTTGTATCAAATCAGCTTAAGTAGTTGTGTAACGAGCTCTGTTATTTGCGAGAAAGTAGAGCATGGCAGGCCCTCTGAACTGCTTTATGAAATGCTCCGCTTCCCCGGGGACAAAGGGGGGTCTGCCCCGTGCAGCTCCCTGCCAGGCTGAAGACACAAGTATGTCACTGAAAGCATTGATGTTCCTGGGCCGTGGTGGTGTCGTGGCGTGGGGAAACAAGGCTGTGAGATGAGGAAGGGAAGAGGTGGGGATTAGCAAGGATGTGGCTTTTTCCAAAAGCCAGCACTCTTTTGTACCGAGTATCACTCTTGGTTCCTAAAAGACTGCTTGCTGACGCATGAAGGACAGTAAGTGTTGGAGCTTGTACAGCTACTGGGAATGTATTGAAAGCTTCAGTGATGACTACGAGTAAAAGGAGGGACCTTTTTTTGTTTAAAAAAAATGCTGTTGCCATGGCCATGTCTCTCTCAAATGGTATTTTCCTAGCAACCTGCTACTCTTGCTTTTCACTTTTTGCTTTCAAACTTTTGATTCAAGGGTGGAATGTCTTGACTTGTTGAATAGAAAATAAAAAAGCTTATAATGAAGTAGTACATGTGTCGAGAAGTCTATTAAAAACTTTGTGGTGAGGCTTAGTGAGATTTTAAAAAGCGTTAATACAAAACCTTTAGTTTTTATAGTGTGTTTGAGTCATTCTAGCAAGCATCTGACAGCTGGATGAATTAATGTGTTGTTTACAAAGCCTGAATTTCCTGAGCAAGTAGTTGTTACTTAAAATATTCAAGCCATAAGCTTTCGAGCCTCTATCTCGCATTTAATATCTTATTAGTGCCTTTAAACCAACTGATTTGTGGAGGTATGCTTTAGAAGTATTGAAGAAGTATGCAGACTAATATCTAATAGAAAATGTGAACCCTCTTTTCTCTCTGCCCATATTTCAAGTTCATCAGCCTTTACACAAAATCAAGTTGATTGCCATTTCTCAGAACTTTGTTTCGGTGTACCCAGAATATTTTTGTACATGTAGTCCTGTAAATGGTTGGACATTGAGGCAGCCTTTTTAACGTAGAGTGGTATTTTCAAGAGCTTTTGAGGCAGGCAGGAGAGAGGCTGAGGCTTACTGCTGCAAACAAGTAGGACCACTTACCCTCACTGCTTTATCATCCAAAGTCATGCTTTTATCCCACGTTTATGTTACCCAATTTTCCTTTAATTATCCTGTCTTTCTGGAACATAGCTGCAGGTTAAAAAGATACTTCTTCCCCCCCGCTTTATTGCCTCACACAACATCCTGTTTCATTTCTTGCTTATTCTGATAGCTTATACTACAGTTTTTGCAGGGACCCTTTAGATTACGGGTATTTATATGCCGTGTATGCTTGAGAGACTTGTGAAAGGACAATAAAACAAAAAATAGCACTGTAAAACACAGTCAAAATTAAGCTTAGTCTAAACACTTTATTATCACCTTTTTGCTAGATCTGGTTAATTATTTAGCTTAATAATAAGAATTTCTCTCTCATATTAGATCAGTTAGCTAAATATTTGCTTTTGAGTTAGTAATGTGGCCAAGCCCCAGGGATAAGCTTCTGAGCTAACAGCAAAAAGCAAATAGGACACAACTCTGCAGCGATTTAGTCACCGCACATCTGCAGGCATGAGCAGGAGGGTGGCCGGCAGTTGCTGGCTCCGGGAGCTCCAGCGAAACCCCTGTCCAGCGGGGGCTGACAGCAGGGTGGGTTTGTGCGAAACAAGCTGCACTGCTCCAAGCTGCTCTCTCCTTTCCACACTGCACAGGCTCTCTCGTTTAAAACTCTTCCTTTTTTTACCTCTTCTTCCTGTTCTAAACCTGGGGGTTTTGTTTGTACAAACAATTGATTTAATAGGGATTTATCCTGCTTACAAAAAATTTGGAAAGAATTGTGTGCTGGGATGTCGGAGTGGCTTTGAGAGGTCGTATGAACCTGGGGGTTAGGAAACTTCCCTAATCCTGCCTGTAGTTGTAGCTCACTCGAAGGCCTTAGCGCTTTAATCTTCTTCCATTTCAGTCCTATCACTGAAAATAGGGTAAGGCTGATTATATTGTGCATTTTATCTTTTATAGCTACGCTGCATCTGTTATCACAGCGTTCTCATTTCAGTGGTGTTGACTAGTACCAGCGGTAATCTTGGATTAATCTGACCTTTTCTGGAAAAAGAAAATCTTGTAGTTATGAAACGTATCTGGATACGGTGAGGCTGAGCAAGAGGAGATCTTTGGTAGTTGGTAGTGAGAGCAAATCTACATCTCAGAGCAAGTGTGTCTTTTAAATGGCTAAACAAATGGAAATTCAGCTTAGACGTTTAGCAAGCTGGCTGCTAGTGTTTCCTCATTAAACCCATAAAACTACTCTCTATGCAAATGTTTTTGAACAAATTCAGCTCACTTAGTCCTGCATGAGTAATTCACTGAAAAATAAATTATAAATATGCTCATCAGTAATCCCCCTTTTTGCTGCTATTTTGGTACAATTTGTGCAGCTAATTGCCAGCTCCAACCCACAAAATAGCAAGTACACCTTCAGTAGAGTTTGTGTTTCTAATATACTCAGGCTTTTGTCCAGTATAGCATAAAAGTTACTCATTCAGCAATAATTCAGGTATCAGAAAAGAAAAGCTTTGCAACTTTCTGGAGTTTTATAAAACTCTGAAACAGGGCATGAGGGATGCTCAGGTTCCTGTTGTCCTCTCCTGGCCCAGGGAACCCTGCCTGGTCCTCTCTGAACGCATCTCTTCTCCCTTTGGGTAATGCTGCAAGTGAGGCTTACCCTGTTCTTGGAAATTGTGCAAAATGCAGTGTGTTACTATTTTTTATGTACGTGTTCTTCCTTTTTCCATTTCTGTTGATGAATACTGTGCGGTATCTCCTGTCCTTCATCCGATGTGATAAAAACTCACCTTGGTATGTCAGAGTTGGTCCCTCCTCACCTGAAGCTGTTCTTTCTGCTGTAACGAACAGGGTAGGATCACGGTTTCTGTAACACGGAGATGCTGTGGTGTTTGAACAGGAGGCTGTTCCCATAAATCTGGCAGTTCATTTTAGCAGCAGTGAATGGCGAAATAAGCTGCTTCCTGGAGATGACTCGGTAGAAATTGAAATTTTTTAACAGGCATCTGGCTGTTTGCATTTAATCAATGCCTGTTAAACTGTGCAAGATTAACAGCTCCCTTAGGAGTGATCATATAGCTTTAGGGCTGTAGATATTTCTGTAGACGATTGATGCTGTAGGCAACTATGAAATTACAAATTACTTAGCAAGGCACAGAAGTGACATGAGATACCAGGAAGCGAACAAAACATGATTCATCCCAAAAAAGGAATTATCTGGAAGGGATGCTTGATTTTGTTTTGTCATGTAACTTATTATGTTATTTAACTTTCTTCCTTTTAACTAGAGCACACTATATTTGACCTATCTATTCTAAAAAAAGAATTTTCTGTAGTTCTCTGTGACAAGTTAGTTTTTCCATGCCCTCAGGTTAGTCTGGCTTCCTGAAAAACACCAAAGAGTCTGGCTAAACTTGCTGTCTTTCTCTGCTCTTCCTGAACTGCTGGGGATTTAGCAGTTACTTGCATTTAAGAGGGTTGGTAGTTTTCTCACAGATGACTGTAGGACTAAACAATGGCATTTTATTCTTCTGGAGTCCTCTTTTCTGTGCAGATTAAAACTTATTATGTTAAAATGTTAAATGGCTATTTACCAGATTGAAGAGGAAAATGCACTCGTATTTAATGATGATGCCACATGGAGAGTTAGTGGGAAGGTTGGGAGAGAACTTGGGTTTCCTGAGTCAACCATTAAAATTGTTGCTTCCCAACCAGAAACTGGCAGGCAGAGCGTCAGGACCCGAGATGTGACAGTGTTTGCCAGCAGAAAGCTGTCGTGGGTCTCGTCATCAATCTGTAATAGCTGTATGAACTATTCCGTGTTAATGGGATTTGGCAGAGGGGAAGGGTTAGAGATGTCTGGTTCTTGATATGATGCCATATATTCTGCCTTAATTGGTACACAGCTTTTTGTGCTTTAAAATCTCTTTTCTTGGTGCCAGTTTAAGATGTGCTGCTGTAGAATGAAATTTGTTAACAGGGTAAAAAGTCCAAGGGTGTTTCTGATAACAGAGAAAAGCATCCAATCTCCAATACATGCAGATAATACCAATTTGGCTATTCAATTTAGTCCAGCGTGTCTGAGATGTGAAGTGAGAACATGTTCTCTATGTCTGAGAAAAGATACTTCTGCTTCTTTGCTATTAAAGTCTGGCTATAAAATAGCAACGTTATGGTGTCACACTGTCAGCTTTCCCAGTTCAGGTGGACCACTGCCATAGCAGCATCCTACTTGCTGCCATTGCTCTAGCTGCAGTTAGGGCTTACAGCATAAAGACAAACCACATACAAACCCAGGTAATCTTAAATGACATTTTTAGGCAAATGTTGTTGAAGGGGGAGAGTACCAGATACGGGAGACCAGAATGACTTGTTAAAAAGATTGACTGTGGAACGTTGTCGATGGGATCAACCTTTCTTAGATCAAGGTGAGAGAGTCTCTGGAGCCCAGCCCTGTGAGATAGATACAGGCGCTGGTTACTGGCTGTAGGACTGGCTTCTTGAGACCACCTTGGCGCTCTTCCCCTCTCAGGTTTTCCTTCAAACTAGCCTGGGTCAATACATCAGAGTTTCTGTTCAGAATATGTATGTATTCTACAAACCATGGACTTTGTTTAAATGTAAAGCTATGTAATATTGTGGGGTTTTTTCAAACCAGTTTCACAAATCTGAAATGTAATGGTAAAGAACTGAAAGACTTATTGCCATGTACTGTTTGAACCCACAGAAAAATACAGTCTCTCCAGATAAACATTTTAAAGAGAGACAGTGTCACATGAATGCGGTTAACACGCAGGCAAGCATCTAACTTATTCTCACAGGGTACTTTTATTTGCAGTGTGGTTAGTATAAAATAGAGTGGTAGGAGAAGCCAGTTTTTCAAGTGCAATTGAGTAACACAACCCTACCCCTTTCGTAAAAAACGGAATTACTCTGTGTACTGGTTATAGCCCAAAACTGTATGGTTAGATTCTAATAACTTAACCCAGCCTGTCCATTCTAATCGTTGTTAATGGAAGTCATCAATCCTGCTGAGAAACTAAGGTGCAAGTAATAGTTTGAAAAGGCTAGCTGTGATTTTGCCCATTTTACAGGGATGACATATAGAGTCTAATTTTGGGGTCAAGCTTTGGGATTATGCAATGGTGAGCCCAGCACAGTGTCTTTGCTCGCAGGGTGTTTCACTGAGCTGCACACTGGTGTGTCTCAGAGCTGTCCTGTGCCACTTTTACTGTTGGTGACTGAGGCACTGATGATGTTTATTAAGAAACTTGAAATATGTCTGATTTAATTTAATAACACTACAAAGTGATCATGAACTTGGAAAGTTGTTCTTGAGTAAGCAAACCCAGATTCTAACTACTGTAGGTAGAGGGGTGGTTTCTTTAATAAACACCTTGAAAAAGATGTGTTTTCCTGCCTCTGCTTATGCCCTGTTTCACTGCTTCCACTTCTTGACGGTTACTTAGAAAGTTTCTTCTAACTTCCATACTAAAGATACTATGGAAATGATATAAGCAGTTGTTCTGTGCAAATACTGGCTTTAAGCTTAAGGAAACACTTCCACCTCCCTAGCAATTGCCCCAGTAAACTCATGGAGAAGAATCTGTTCCTTTCCTTCTTTTTTTGCTGAGCTAAACCATTTGAACTCTTAATAATTTCTTCGTGATATCCAAGAACACTTTAGTATTGTTGTCCATCTTCCAGTCCCAAGTCACCAGTCTTTACTGTTTATCCCGGGATGCTGATTAGAGCGGCATGATGTGTTTTGCAGAAGAAATCTTGGTGTGGTCTTACGGGGCGTTAGTGCATCCCTCGCCTGTTGGGCTCCTGCATTCTCCTGTCTCTTTTCATCACACAATTCAGTCTTTCTGTGTTTCATTAGTAAGCTCAGCCTGTGTTTCTCTTTGAACTCCCTGTTTATGGCATAAATCCTGTTAGTTCATTGTTTTGGTCCCTTGCATGACCTTGAATTTCATAATGTCAAATGTTGTCTCATGTCTACCATTCTGATATTCAAAATCACTGAATTCTTCCTGGAAGAATTCCTGGTGCTAACACCGTTTGCTGACTTTATCTTTTAATTTCATTTCATCAGAACCCTTTCTAATTTCTAAGATTCAAAATAAAAATGTTAAGCCTGACTTATTCTGGTTTCTTGATCTTCAAACTCTAATAACTCATTATGTTCCTCCAGCAAGATAATTCCCCTTTTGACATTGCCTTGCCGCCTGTCACTAAGCCAATTCTTTATTTACCTTTATGTCATTTCCTTGTGTCTCTGGTTTCCCTAACATTTCCCCTGGCTACAGATAAAAATACTTTGCTTTCAGCTAAGTCAAGTCTTCCATACTTACTTTGTCTAGAAAATCTGTTATGTTACATTTCCTACATTAACACTATCCTGTTTTTCAATGATGCAAACAGCTTATCTTTCAAAATGTCGCTGATATGAAAACAGCTTTGCAAGGTTTTAGGGAGTGATCAGTGTCGGAATCGTACAACCAAAATGACTGACTCTGCTTTTAAAAAAAAGAAAAAAAAAAAAAGGAAAAATCTACATTTATATGTATATTACTTGAAGTTTCAGATAGTTTAATGCAATACTGTGTTCTGCTAAAGCCGTAGTCTCAGATTCAACATGAATGGGAACCAAATAATCATTAAAAGATCCAAATTAGAGTTGCCCAGCTTAGTAGCTGAGAGTTGAGGAAGATTAGATTTATCTGGCCAGACCTTCAGTTAAAAAGAAATATATATATTTCTTTTTATATA
>NW_009193357.1:0-2616 GCF_000690835.1 Fulmarus glacialis
TCTATGATTCTATGATTCTATAATTCTTGTGCTTGGTTTTGGATAGCACATTTGGTAGGTAGAGGGAAGAGGTGAGGTGGGAGCAAGAGACACGCGAGAGCTGTCCCAGCAGGACATCCCTGTGCTCGGGGTCGAAGACCGTCCCCTCTCCATCCAGAGCCACCCTCTCATTTTAGAGCCTGTTTGTGTCTCTCCCTGGATTATCACTCATCCCTAATGCCAGCTGCCAAAAGCAAGCCTGCTCCCAGCCCTCTGCCCATGGTTGCAGAAGCAGGACAGGGACAGATGCTCTCCACAGCATTTGAGGGACAGACACCCTCCAGGGTCATCCCACACTGGCCAGCATCTCTACCAGACTGGTCTCCCGGTTCCCATCCTTCCCCAAAGCCTTTAACTGCAATGATGGGCAGGAGATAGTCCCTCCTGCCTTGTTTCACATGCTCACTTTCTGCGAGCAAAACTACCTCTTTTTTTTTTCCCTTGTTGCCATCTACCTTTGCTGGACTGTGTTCACTGTGTCTGACTTGTTGTCTGAAGGCCAGAGTGTCACCTCTGCACGCGTCCCCAAATCTCCCTGGTGATGCCCAAGCACCTCCATCAATGAGCGGCTGAAAGTTAAACACCAGCAACTAAACAACAAGAACAACAAAAAAAGGTCTTTATTTCAATGACCAGGGAGAAAATTTAATTCAAAGAGCAAAAATACTAATACAAACCCCAAAGGCACTCCAAGCAAACCGGAGGGATTTGCATGAGTCCCTTCCCAAAGCCAGGCAGATGTGCCACTGGTCCCCGGCTCTCCCCAGCGTGGACATGGTGCAGACCCACGCTTCTCCCCTGCATCCCCTCATGCCACCCCCTTGCTGGAGGGACCTGCAGCAGCCCAGGGAGCTCCCACACCCAGGGAATGGGCAACTCAGGGGGTAGGTGAGGGGTGAGAGGTGGGAGGTCACTGGGTGAGCCCACATTGACCCTGCGGAAAAGAAAGGCACTTCCCAAACTTCAGTGGCATCCCGCCATCTGCACGCACCTGCCCCGGGACTGCGAGGCATCCCTCCATCACCTATCCCTGCCCACCCCGATCCGACATCCCGAGGATATAGCCCCTTGGGGGAGTCATGGTGCCCCAGAGACAGCAGCAAAGATGGGGAGGACATGGCTCAAAGGTAGAGGAGCAAATCCAGTTTTGAGTTGTCCTCAGCCACCCTGCGCTCACTATGGTCCCGGGGGAGCAAGCCCTCAGCTCCCCCTGACTGTCGCTCTGGGGAGGCACTTTGCTGGAGAGGAGGGACCCAGACCTCTCACTCCTGGAGAGAGCAGGACAGGGAAAGGCGGTGGCCCTGGGCAGGGACCTCTCTGGAGCTGTGTCCAGAGCCTCCCGCCCTTGGTTCAGCCCAGCAACACCTGCAGTAAGGAGCACTGTAGCCCCAGCCCGCTTTTCTCTCCCCCACACACGTCCAACAGCCCACTGAGCCCCAAGACGGGGTGTGGAGCCTTTGAGAAAAGCAGGGATAAAATTCTGGAAGCAATGTTAATCCAACGACTAAGTGGATGCCACTCCTAAAATTCAACCCAAAGCCACTGAAATTATGGATGGGAAACAAAAATCCCAAAACTTCAGGAGGAAAGCCTGGTCTGTCCAGGGGGATAGTCTCTTCCCTGTGTTTAGAGACAAGCAGCAGCCAGGCACTTGCAAACAGGCACTTGCTCCCCTGACATGGGGCTCACAGCCTCGGTCCTACCCCTTCCCCGCCTCACCAGAGGTTTGGCTCCCTTTGACTTCACTCCGGGCTCTTTTGGGGGATCCTGAACTGCATCCCAAGTGCAAGGCAGTCAGGGAAGCAGCCAGCAGCCTTCAGCATGGCTCCAGCCCAGGGAAGTGGTCGGCGAGCTCGGCAGAGCAAACACGGCAGAGCACCGAGCAGAGCAGTGGGAAGGGGACATCTGGACCTGGGCGCATTCAGAGAGCAGCATCTCCTTGTGCGGCCATGGAGATGGTTAGGAGCAGGACCATGAGTTTCAGATTGTTTAATTTAACCTTTCTTCTCATTCGAATAGAAATTAAGTTAAAGTCGTAAGCAGAGGCAGGGCCATCAGCTCCCAAGGCTGGGGGAAGCTGTTGAGGCTTCTCTGCCTCCCAGTGCCACCTCTCCCAAGCCTGAAAATCTGCTGCACAAAGCAGGACCATCGACCAAACACCCCTACGTTGTCCTTCAAAGACGAAAAGCCAAAACCAAGATGATCTTGGCACTTGGTCCTCTGCCTTAAGGAGAATCCTCCTTAGTGCTGAAGCAGCTCAGCAAGTGATTTTGGTTCCCAAAACGCAACCCAGCTTTCCATCCCGGTCCCCACTCCGGCGGCACAGCACAGTACAGCCGTGTCACCGAGCAGCTCCCGGAGGCAGCGTGGACGGCATAGTGTCACTGCCGGTGCAGCACCGGCCCCACCGAGGGTGCCCAGCTCATTGCTGAACTCATTTTCGGGAGGGGGGTTCAAACCACATGCAAAACCATGAAGCAACACATAGAGAAACCCAAGGGGGTGGAGGTCTCCCCTGCGGAGAGGCCGGGGGGCTCAGACGCGGCCCCGGGGGCTGCGCTCGGGCAGCGGGTGCCC
>NW_009193358.1:0-9340 GCF_000690835.1 Fulmarus glacialis
ACTACATCAATCTGAAACTTATGATATTATTCCCTATCACAACATTTCTGGGCAAGCTGTGACAGTGCTCAAGTCACCGTTACAGTATGTTTACTATGGAACCTCCTACGTTTCAGTTTGTGCCCATTATCTTGTGCCATTACTGGGCACCACTGAAGGGAGCCTGGCTGCCTCTTCTTTACAGCCTCCCATCAGGTATTTGGACACATGGATGAGTTCTGCCCCTCCCTGAGCCTTCTCTTCTCTATGCTAAACAGTCCTCTCTCTCCCAGCCTTCCCTCATATGAGAGGTGTTTGAATCCCTTAACCATCTTAGTGGCACTTTGTGACACTATCTCTACCAGCTCTATATTTGTATTGTACTACGGAGCCCAGAACTGGATAGTACTCCAGGTGTGGTCTCACCAGTGCTGAGCAGAGGATCACCTCTCATGATCTGCTGGCAACAGTCCTCCTAATGCAGCCCAGGATACCATTAGCTGTTTTTTGCCACAAGAAGACATTGCTGGCTTGCGTACAACTTAGTGTCCTCCAGGATCCCCAGGTCCTTTTCTGCCAAGCTGCTTTCCTGGGTGTCAAACCCCAGGATATACTGGTGCCTGGGGTTTTTCCTCCCCAGGTGCAGGACTTTGCACTTTCCCTTGTTGAACTGTATGAGGTTCTTGTCAGGCCATTTCTCCAGCCTGTCAAGGCCCCTCTGGATGGTAACGTGACCATGTATCAGCCTGATGTATATACCTGATACATCATCATGTATCAGGTGTCTCAGCCACTCCTCCCAGTTTTGTGTCATCAACAAACTTGCTAAGGGTACACTCTGGCTGTTCAGACAGTGTTCAGTCCACCTCACTGCCTGCTACTCTGTCAGGATCCTATGCGATACATAAGGGTGTTGAAAGCCTTATTGAAGTAAACGTAGACAACATCCACTGTTCTCCCCCTGTCTACAAAACCAGTCATTTAATCATAGAAGGTTGGTCAAGCATGACTTCCCCTTTGTGTGCATAGATCTTCCTTGACTGAGAAGATGTGCCTGAATAGAGATAGAGGGAAAATATGAATACATCTTCAAGAGTTTTCCCAAGCAGAGAAGAACCCAGTGATGGACTGTCCTGATTTCGGCTGGGGTAGAGGTAATTTTATATATGTATATATATTTCTTCCTACTAATACTTGTTTTTTGGTCATTTGTAATAATGAAATTCTCAGAAACCTGTGTCCTTTGTCTATTGCAGAATGCTGAGAACCCTACAGTCACGATCTTTACACGCCTGCAGGTCGCGTAACCCTCATAGCTCATGACCATGACTGCTACAGATTTCCGTACTGTGGAACTACAGGAGAGCTCATTGGGTTACAGTTTCAAAAGGAGCTCGGGGATAGAGGAGAATAACATAACATTCTTGAGGGTCTTTTAAAAATTATTTTTAAAAATATGTATATTCAGAAAATTATTAATTATTTCTTACATACCTGAACTGAACTTTATTTTCACTTTTATTTTTGTTTTCAACAAATCTTACAGTTTCTATTGACCAGTAGAACAGATTAGATGACCTTTTCTCTCTCATTTACTTATTCTGTAGGTTCTTTTGGACACATATTCTCTTTTATTTCTGCTTGAGTTACATTTACTATCACGGAACTATGAATTGAAACCTCTATTGCTCTGAAAGCAATCATTAATAACATTATTCTTATGGGTGCCCTAGCAGGTTTGAGCAAAGGTGGCAGTTTTTACACTGCCAAGGTTCTTTTCTGTAGTTTTTAGCATCAGTGTTTACCTTTGTTCTCCAGCATCCAGTAGCTACAAATAAACTAAAGGCAACTTAACCAGCCAGTAGAACAAGAATTGCCATCCCCTCTGGGATTTCTGTCAGCGCTGCTCAGTGAATTACACAGCTGAGGAAGAGGCAAGGGTGACAAGAACAAGTAGTGCTTGAAGCCTGCCCCAGAGAACAAATTTTGACACAGTGCATGTAACAAAGGTTGTGATGTGGTCTTAATGCCAGAGATTCCTCCCAGCACACATTGGTCCCTAAGCCAATAGGCCAGACACTTTAGATGCTTTACTCTTTTTAAATGTTTCAAATATTACAGGTATCTTCTCAAGAGAACTCTTCTCAAGGTAACTTCTCAAAAGAAGGCTGCCTCTCTCCCTGGGCTGCTTCACATCTCTTCTGAGTAAGAATCTGTGCTTAACTATGATTGATATGGTAATTCGAGTTGACATAGGGGAAGGGGGGAGTTGGTTTATGCTTGGTTTTTTTCCCAGGACAAATAAAGTAATCAAGGTGCTGCTAGTGTATACAGTATTTTTTCCATTTTAAAGGAGGATTAGATCAATAATTTATGCTTGTAAGTCTTCGGTTTTCCTTTAGAAGGTTAAGAAAAAACAAAGTCTTTTTCCTCAATGGGGGTTTTAGCTCAATAAAGGCCAAAAAGTTTAAAGTGGGGCAGATTGGGTGAGTCCTTTAAGCATTGTGTTAACATTCCAGGATAGAGGTGATGAAGATCTCTACTTCTTTAGTCTGCTGGAAAGAGTCTGTAATTTCAAAATGCTATTAATTTTAAGGTTTTTTATCTCCTTACAACCCTGCCAAACTCCCACCGTGTGGCTTCAAGTCAGGGTCCCGTGACATTTTACTTGTTGATCTCCACACAATTTCAACAGTTAATCTATACTGCAGTGTGCTTTTATTCCCGCTTGTTTGCAAGCGAGTCAGAAATACAGGTTACTATGGGATGCTAACAGAATTTCATAGGAAAAACTCAGGAAAGGGATCCTGCCATTAGTTCCAAGGCATCTGTGCTTTGTAGTTGTATAAGGTGCAGATGCCCAGGTGCTGGCAGCCGGGGGCTGCAGGGCGGCCTCTGTGAGGAGAGGCCAGGGCTGGCCTGTGCCATACACAGCTGGTTCCAGCCGGCTCCAATGGACCCACTGCAGGGCACAGCCAACCCCCTCAACCACGATAGTGCCAGCTCTGGGAAAGCATATTTAAGAAAGGGGGAAAAATGCTAGACAGGCAGAGGAGGAGGGAAAAAAAAAAAGAAACAGCACTCTTCTGGGACACCAGGGTCAGAGGAGGAGGTGGAGCAGATATCCACACTGCAGACTGTGGAGGACCCTATGCCAGAGGAGAGGGATATTCCTGAAGGAGCTGCAGCCACTGGAAAGCCAACACCAGAGCAGAGGAAAACTGTAAGAAGGAGGGAGCACCAGAAAGGAACTGCTGCTGACTGACCACTACTGACTCCCACCACTTGGGAGTGTAGAATAATGAAGTTGAGCCTAGGAAAGGGCAGAAAGATGTGTTAATGTTTCTCTTTTTTTTGTTTCTCACTACCTGAATCTGTTTTACCTGGCAACAAATTAAGTTAATTTCCCCAAGTCAAGTGGGTTTTGTACACAATGTTAATAAGTAAACAATCTCCCTGTCTTTATCTCCACCCACAAGCTTGCTTTCTCCTGTTTTTCCTATTTTCTTCCCCTGTCCCTCTGGGGAGAGTGAGCAGCTGGGTGAGAGTTTAGCTGCTTCCCAAGGCTAACCCACGACAGTAATGTAAGGAGCTGCCAGGAATAGTCGCTAGACATTTATGTAAGTATAGTGCAATTTCTGTACTTATGTTTGAGTCAAACCTTTCTCAAGGATTTTTAGCTTCTGTGACTGAAAGGAGACAAATTATACTGTTTCTTGTTCTGTAGATTTTACAATGTCCAAAATAGCATGTGTCAAAAAGAAATCCAACTTATATAAAACCAAGATCATTTTATACTTCTTGGTTTTGAGTTTATATTCTAGCATTAGTCTCTATAAGGAAATTCAGGCTACTTTGATCCCTCTGACATCATTGTATATTCATCCTAACACTTCTGCAACTATAGTTCTCTGTAAACTCTAGCAAAATAAATCTAATAAGACTTTTAACTGTGACAGAGGATAGAGCTTATTATACTGGTGAGGCCAATCAGTCAGGAAGGTTTCCAAGGGAGCTTTTGGTTTGAAGCAGGACTCTACTTTTGAGGGATTGATACATACTGATAATTTTGCAGGTGTATATCCTAAGTAGTAGTAAATAGGTGAACATAGGAAGGGATGGGATAGCTGGCAATTATAGTCATTGTTTTTCTTAGATTATTTTAGCTGGAAATGAAAAATTATGATACTGCTATAATAGCCTTTCTATTGTTTTCCTTCTCATACTGGCTATGTAGCACCAGCCATTCAACAAGCTAAGAGTCCTTGGAACCTACAGAAAAAAATATACAGGACTTGATAATAAATTGGGATGAAAGTGTATTGCGGTTAGTGAAAATATGACCAAGAAGAACAGTAATTTTCTTGTAGATTGGACATAGCCAGGCTATGAAAGCAGGAAGCAGTTGTCTGGCTTCTTGATGTATTTACATTCTCTCTGAAAATTGTGAAAGGTGCATGTGTAGTTTTATTTGGGTTTTACCACATTTGCATCTTTATATGGTCCCTACATCACACTCTGGAAGTCATTCTGATATGTCCCACTACTTGCTGAGCATCTGCCTGGACCAAAGTTCAGTTAGTTCAAACAGGAGGAGTGCATCCATCACAAGGGTAAAAGGAGTGAACCTACTGATAGGAAGTTGGGTTGTATAATTCTTGCCATAAGTATGACAGAAGCCTTTGATATACAACTTTAAAGGTGCAAAACATACAAGCAGAAGGTGAAAGTAAGAAACCTGCATGCCTACATCTTCATTTCTCCTGAAACTTTGCCTTGTCAAAAATTTCCATTTCAAGATCCCTCGTGATTTAGTTTACCCTTGCTTGTAGCTAGAAGAAAGAGAGCCTTTTTCTTGCTACCTTCCCTATCGCCTTTCCCTGGCTTTGTTCAGACTACCACAGCTTGCAATCTCTGGGCAATCTCTGACCCTTCAAAGCCCTTTCTGTCTCCTCCTGACCAGCCTGCAGCCTTGGTGTTCTCTAATGCTTGAGAATCTCTCTGGTCTCTTTCTTCTTAGAATTAACAACTGTGTAGGAAGAACTAGGTCTGAAATGTTTCTTCTTTACATAGTGTTTGTCTGTTCATGTAGCTGGGTTTTTTGTTTGTTTCTTTGTTTTTCTTCCTTTCCTGCCTGCTTCGTCTTTAGCCACCTTTCATTGGCTCATCTTGTAACAAACAAACCACCACAAACAAATGTGTGAAGTCTATAACATATTCTCTAAAATGGCTGAAAGCTTAGCATGGGTCAGCAAGGGTTTCAAGCATAGTCTTTGTAAATCATCACATTTTCTGGGGAAGAATCCATGATATTAAATTGCCTGAAAAACAGGGTAAAGAGTGAAAACTCTGGATCTAAGCGCCCCATGTTTTGGAAAAGTCAGTATTTAATTAGATACTGCATCAGCTCCAATTCTGGTCCTTTATATTTCCCATCTGGGAGAAGAGGCAAAGAGTTATGCTTACAAAGCAAATCATAATTTTGGAAAAAATTTTTGTAATGAACATGGACTATATAATATGACTAAAAATAATGTATTATACAAAGTAGATTACAGGATTAGAGGATATTAATTTCATATACTTTCTCAGGGCAAAGTGTACTGAATTTCCTGTGAATAAATTTGTAAGTTCAAATCTGTGCTGATACCTACAAATGTTTAGCTTTAATGTGAACTGCTTTATTTCTTCTACATGCAAAGCTCTCTTTCAACGATATATAAAGCAGAAGTAACTACATATTGTTGAAGTAATAATAAAGCAGTAATTGCTTTAGTTTATTTGCTTTTTAAGTATAAGAAAATTGATCCTTTTACATAGTAATTACATTACTTTATTTCAAGTTCTTTCTCACCCTGTGGCCACTGAATATGTTTTTCCAGATTATTATTCTTTCAGATCTTTCAGATTGCAGTAAAATTGTGATAGCAAAAATGAACAACACGATCTAAAGAGTTTGTTCCATGACAAGCCTGCTTTAAATTGGTTGGTTTATATCTCCTTTGGACTTCCATGGTGTTATTCCCATTCTTTTTACTCTTACATTTATATTTTTCAATAATTAAGCAACTCGTGTCACCTGTTCAGCTATGTGCACAGCATTGATACCTTTGGAATTCAAAATGCAGAAATCCCACATTATTCAAAGGCAGGCAAACAGAACTGACAAGGAAAATAGACTAATACGTCCATAAATGTAAGTGAAGCAGCAGTTTTGAATATTTTAGAACTTCTTGCAGCACGCATGAATGATAACAGATTTCCCAACCACCCACCCACTCACCCCACCCCCCTTTCCTACAATAATTAAAATCCTTGATGGGTTTTTACTCTGTTGTGGTATGGTTCAACTAGTAAATTGACAACAAATTTTGCTTACAGCACACAGACACTCAAAAACATCATATGTGAGAGACTTCCAATTACCCTTATGCATACTAGTTCTAAGTGATTACATGGCTTCAGGAATTAATGATAGGACACAAAGACTTTTACTTCCGAATTATTGGCCTGAATCTAGCACAAGCTTAGAATGAGTAAAGATCATCTCTCTGCTTATTGATCTGTGTGGAAAATAAGATTTTGATATTCATTTAATTCCTAGCGGACATGTCTCCATACGGCAAGAGCAACTAATACAACTGACAATAATTGGTGGTATTTAGAGGACCTCACTTCAAATTCTGGATCCATTTCTGAATTTTCCTAGAATTTTTATGAATCTGAATCAAGATTTAACTAGATTGCTTGAAGTCACTTGTACATTAACCCTGGAGACCCTACGGTACATAGGACATATTATCGTGGACAGTAACAGTACAAGAGATTCTTTATAGACATTTATGTTTATGCCACTTTCTCGCTCTTCTTTGGCATTTTGAAGATAAGATTGCAAGCAGTTACCCTGCTACTGTATAGCATTTCTGTCTGTTACAGATTCAAACCAGTTCATCTGCAACTGCCAGTGGAATTGGATTTTTTATCACAATTCTTGCAGGAGGATGAATTTCCTCCTGCATATAATCAGTAATATAGGGATGTATACTGCATATTGAGTATTGAATTGAAACTCAAACTTCATCAAAATTAGTGGATATCTGGATGTCTAATATTAGTGGTTTGGTTTCAGCATAATACTCTCTATTACTTATCTCATTTTGTGCTTAATGGAGGAGATAAAACTAAAAAAAAAAAAAAAGTGTATTTATTAGAGTAGCAAAATATGTAGCAGAAATTAAGGTGAAGAGACATTATGAGACTAACCTTATGGTCACTTTGGATTAACCATCTTCATCTCCTATTTAGTTAAGATTTCTACGAACATGATTGAAAAGATGATGGTATGAAATAATTTGCAGTGGAGCCCAAAGATCAAGTTAAAAAGTTATAAAGTATGCAGGCAGATCACTTAGTCCTGGTTGGAGGTTTGCCTAACTAAACAAAACACAAGAAACTACTCTATGTGACAGGAGAAATTGCTAGATTTAATGAATAACCAGAGTGTGAAGCTGGAAAAAGTGCTGTGAGAAATGAGTGGATTTCCCAGATGGTTATGGGGAGTTATGCGAGAACTGTGCGAAATTCACAGATAATTGGATGTGAGTATTGGGTACCCCTTTGGGGACTACAGTATTGCAAGATAAACATTGCCTAGGTAACTGCATCAGTAGTATCAGGGAAGGCTGAGATTACCTAGGTAACCGTATCAGAAACACCAAATTTGAGTATGGATGTAGCAACACTGGGACCAATGGGGAAAAGAAATGAGAGGTTGGTAGTTTTTTTGAGAGGAGGCAAGGGAGAAAGGGAAGACTCCAGGTGAGTGGGGAAAGAGCAATGGAGAGAAGGAGGATAAAAAGGCCAGTTGTGAGTGCCATACAGGATAGTGCTCAGTATGCCTGTCTGCCTGGGCTTTGTGCCTTTGTCTCCTTTTTAATTTTTGTGTGTGAATGTTATCTCTAGCCTCGTGTGTGAGTGCATGTACATGTGAACTTTGAGCTGAACTACTTGGCAGTAAAAGGACACCAACATTTGGAAATACCCCAGATCTCAGCCAGTTATTACGTAGAAAGTCCATGTCAGTATTTGAGAAAGCAGTGAAAGTCACTGTGCATGTGAAGTGAGGGAGGGAGGATGCATGTATACAGTGAAGTCAATCCTGACCAACCAGAGACAAGAAGCAGGTTCTGGTTGTTTGTGTTGTTCATGTATGTATGAGTATTGTCAGTGTTTATATGGATGCATACAAGGACATCGCTCTCTGTGTTGATCTGTGTGCCCTGCCATATGCATGGTTTTTGCATGTACATTTACACCTTTGGAATTCATGCTCAGCATCCTTACTGGCTGGATCTGTAATCAGGAAATAACAGATCAGGAAGGAGAAATCCCTTGGCTCCCAAAGTCCACTGCATTTGGCTACACCCTAAACAAAATTAACTTAGTGTTTAGCTACAGTTACCAGGAGTTGCTAATAGCTTCCTCTCCCTCCTTCCTCCTCCCCAATTTTCAAATAAAACTGCTTTTGAATATAGTTTTGCATAGTATTGGCTGAAATAACATAGATGTTAGTAATCTGTGTTGGAAATGTCTTTCAATGTAAAAGCATCACAGCTGTTTTTAATGGCTAAGTAATGCCCTTTTTAAGTTAGTCCATTCCATAGATAGTAAATTGTAGATTTCATCTCTCCTAAAGTGAGTTCCTCAGTTACCATCTGCACTGGTTTTAACTACAGAAACAGTAAGCAGCAGGAGGATCCTTTAGGAACAGTCTTTGAAATATACATGCAGAAATGACTTTGAGTTGTTTTGTTCATACAAAGTGTTACCATAAGTCAGCGAAATAAGAACTCTCTAAGACTTGATTTTGGAGTTTTAGAAAGCAGGCATTCTTTAATGCGGCGCTGGGCGCACAGGGATCACTCCACCTAGTGTGTGCACAAAATCACTCAACCATAGAAGTTATATAAAATTAGAATATACATATTCATTATATTTCTGAGAAATAATCTAAATATTCATGCTACTTCCTGGGATTCATTAACATATGTAAAAGTCTTTGACGCATGCGCCTTTATATCCATAGGTGGTCTTCCAGGGTCTCCTGGTGGTCTTTCAGGGTCCTCTGGTGGTCGTTGATAGTCTTCCTCACAGTGTCCTTTGGTTTTAACCCTTGGCTTAATTAGCACAATTCTCATTAGCACAAACTAGCTTAGGCTGGCACAACCCCCTTATCTATTCTACTCAAGATACAAGGTTAGCTTCTTTATCTATTTTACACAGAATACAAAGTTTCAAGGCCTTTTTATCTATTGAATGTATGGCCTACCATGCATAAAGCATTCCTAACCCATCTACATCA
>NW_009193359.1:0-9435 GCF_000690835.1 Fulmarus glacialis
CCAGCCTGTAGTTCCCCAGATCCTCCTAAATAGGTCATCTGTCTTAGAAGGAAAACATATTGATCTACCATAGTGGTTAGCCGAGTATGTAATTGCAGAACAAAACGTAAAGACTGGAATCAGTTTTATAGGAAGTAGACCTCAATAAGCATTGAAGAATAACTCCAGTTATTCCACAACTTGCATTGGTACAGTGTTCAGCTTTTGCACAACAGCTAACTCCACAGACCGGTATCATCTAGGTCTCTTTCAATAACTCCTGAAGAAACGTCCTGAAGACAACTTGAAGTAAGAAGTAATTCTGTCTGGTTTCAGTGGGCAGGAAGTCAAAGAAGAACAGCTTGTTCACTTCAGGAAAGCAGTGTGAAATAATCTGACAGTCCAACTGCACTGAGGCAAATGAACAAATGCCTTTGCTGAAATCAGCCTTGTGCTTCAAATGCTTGCTTTTGAACCTGGAAGGCTTAGCCAAGAAGAAGGATTAAAGCAAGAGTTCACTTCCTAAAACCTGGTATTCCCCATTTACCCTGTGAGCAGTCAAATGACAGAATTTGGCGACTTTCAGGGACAGAGTGACGGGGTCTATTTGCAATAAAGTTAATTTCCTTCATAGCAGCCCATATGGTGCTGTGTTTTAGATATGTGACTAAAACAGTGTTTATAATAAACCAACGTTTTAGGTGTCGCTCAGCAGTGCTTGCACAGCATCAAGGCCTTCTCTGTTTCTCACTCTGCCTCCCACAGTGAGGAGGGCTAGAGGTGGGCAAGAAGCTGGGAGGAGACACAGCTGGGACAGTTGGCCCAAACTGACCAAAAAGATATTCCAATACCATATAACGTCATGCCCAGTAATAAAATTGGGGGAGTTTTTCCAACCAGAGTAGATGTTGCTTGATGACAGGCTGGGCTTTGGTCTGCTGGTGGGACATGGAGACTGATTACTTTTGCATCTTTTTTTTTTTTTTTTTTTTTTTTAAATTTATTTCTCCCACCTTCAATTACTAAACTGTCTTCATCTCAACCCACAAGTTTTTCTCATCTTTGCCCTTCTGATTCTCTCCCCTATTCTGCTGTAGGGGAGTGAGTAAACAACTGCATGAGGGCTTAGCCACTGGCCGGCGTCAAACCACCACACAGAGGGTTCAAGAGGTTAATCAGATTTCTTTAACAGGCAACGACATCCAGGCTGCAGACAGATGATAAAACATGACCACAAAATATGGTTCCATTTCCACACTGAAGGACATCCTCTACTTATTTCAGCAAGTTTAATGACTGCAGTACACCTTTCCCAAAAAGAAAATAATGATTCCAACAGAGATCGCCTTCTCGAAAGGTTCTGAGATACTACTTCCATGAAGGTGAGTAATATTCATTGGAAAAGTAAAGATGAACCTGCTTAGAATAAAATAAATTTACACTATCTTTCTCTGTGATAGTATATTGTAACCAATATACACTGGCTGAACGCCTGAACTGTAGCAACAGACAAGGAATGCAGGCCTTGTGGAGGCAAATCTAGAACTCACAGATAAGGAGGATGACTGCCACAGTCATAATTCTGGCTTCTTAATTTCATTTCCCTGGCACAAGTAGCCATACTCTCCAAGGCATGAGGTCTTGAAAACGTAGCACTTCAGGCATATGTTAACTTTGTCTTCCCGGATTTTACTGAATGACCTGATGTTGAACAGGTTGTCAAATTTTTCATGTAGACAGAGAGGTAATATCCTCAAAATGGACTTGTTAGGATAGCAGCACCTGATGAGCTTGCTGACAAAAACTTGCCTGGCACTAAAGGTGGTGCTAAATGGTCTGACTTTAGGTGATGTCAACTTGTGACAGCCACAGGCCCTCAGATCCAGGGAGATGTTCAGTACCTTTTCAAGAAGACAATCTTCCAATGTAAAGATACTGGTCATATTTGGTTTGGTAAAGGATGATTGGTAGAGCATCTTAACATTTCCATCTCTGTGGTAATAGGGATACAGCGTATGTGGAGTACAAGATGGAGTCAGTTCTCAAGTTGCAAAAGAAGAATTCGGGAAGCCAGAGTATCTTGGATAAAGAACAAATATAGAACAATTTTTTCTGCCACTTTGAAAAGAAAACAACTCACAGCTATGGAACACTCCATCTCCCCGAGGAAGAGACGTGCCAGATGCATTCCAGCTAATGCGTCCATGTGTTTTCTCATTCTCCACGCATGGAGCATGAATGTTCCATCTCTCCAGAGTCTGTACAAGGAAAATATTCCCTATCGTCAGGTTTTCAAGTGTAAGTGGTGTGTTCATATTCATGTGGGCTACATTCAAACACAAAACTACAAATTCCGTAGTACTTTAAGTGAAAAATGCATTATAGAAGAAATATTGTTCAAGGGCTCAGGAAGCCTTCCTTCTGTTTATACTGTAATTCTGTAGAAAATTTATATCACTCATACCCAAAAGTATTTTTACCCCTCTGGAATAAAGGACGAAAAAAGTACAACCAGGGACAACTGTTCTGTCCTGGTGTTCTCTGCTACCGTTTGTTCTTATTTTTGAACCCTACAAGAATTTCAACAGTAGAACAGAACCAGATGTATCAGAGTAAGTCGTTTCATTCTGGCACATTCAGGCAAAATCTGCTTTACATGACTAAACATGACTAAACCTTAAATATTTAATTTGGGAGAGCTGCCTACCTATCAGTGACAAGCTGCAGTCACTCAGAGAGAAAACTTTAAAAAAAAATTTTAAAAACCTCAAAACAAACGAGGAAAAAAAATAATCTAGGAAAGAAACCGAAGCCAACACTCTACTCCTACTTCCCAAAAGAAACTAAATGAAAACTGCATCTGAAGTTCCAAAGGAAAATCACTGAACAGGAGTTCAACTGTGGAAAGACTATCCTAAAACTCTTCCAGAAATAAGTATCACCTTAGAACATTAGGCTTAGGCTAGAATCATCTTCACATTAAGCTCTAAGCTGTTAGTTCAAACATGCTGAAAAAACACAAGAGTGATATAAATGATTAATGACTAAGAAAGTCAAGGACTTGCCTCACTTTTGCATGTAATCCATACGTATGTATTGGAAAATGGTGAAGAACAGTGGCACACTAGATTTGTTACTATTAAAACTATGCTACCTGCAAAGAAACAACAAAAAAAAAACATTCACATATACATACAAAGCTATCATATTCCAGCCTCAGCTACTGGCTATGACTCTAGTATGCCTTCTATCTGATCCATATGCCATTTATGAGTCTAAATGTATAAGTCAACAAAACCTGTAATGAATTGGATTCAGCATGTACCACAACCATAACACTCAATAGAATTGTTAAGAAAGTATTCAGAATCATTACCCAGCACCACAGACATTAGAGTGTATTCAACTGCTTTTATTCAGATGCCTATCACAAAACTGAAACTCCACCGTAAATCCTTAATAAGAAGTGGCACTTTTAGTTTTCAAATGCAAAAATCAAAATAAAAGCAAACCATTACAGAATTGTTTCCCAGATGCCAGACCTAGAAGGTTATCACTGAAGAGCCCCTGGGGGCTACAGGCACCCCTGTCTTTAACATGGAACCTCCAAATGAAAGTACTACGCCATTATGCAGCCCTGCCACTACATGCAAAAGGATATTAAAGTGCAAAAGCCCTACAAACTTTTAATCCTGTGGGACTTACATGTGTAATAGAGTCTGAGTGTCAAATTGCCAAATTACTTCCAACTGTTCTTAAATGTATCCTTCCAGATCACCACTACTACAAAGAGGAAAGAATTTCTCTGCATGCTGAAAGTGACACATCAAAAAGATACCCCATCAAACTATTCCAAGATATCCTTCTTCATGCATGTTGTCACCTTACTTCAGTATGGACTTTTTTAACTGCAGGGTTATCTGAAACCTACCAAATGCTCTGTCAAACAGTACAGTCTAGCATGCCAAGATTAAACAAGATGTTACCTAGCTTTACTTTTAAAACATGAAAACTCTTATCTCCTAGGATAAGATTTGACCCAAATTAGACCCAGAAAATAAGAGTCAATCAGTGTGCACTGAGCACCCAAGTAATTACTCAGGGCCTACAGTAGAATACACAGCTTGCCAAATCCTTTCGTGAAGTTCCTCATCATCTACGGCATGGAGGAAAAGGAACTTGTCTCAGCTGTGGGAAGAACATGATCTCGTGATCCAGCTCAGTCAAACACTTGCCAGCAGCCACTGATAATATCATAAATGCACCTACAATGTTCCCCAGAGGAGAGATAACAACTTACATGGTATTTTTATTTTCAGGATTGTCAGACAAACTTCCACCCGAGACACATGCCTACTGAATTAGCAAAGTACTGCAGCCTTTTGTACCAGAACCTGAAAGCCAAAAGTATGCTGGATAAACTAAACATATTTTGTAATATAGCTAGCTAGAATAAATGCATAAAAATGACAGAATAGATACACACCATTTCAATCCGTATATTCAGAAGTTTCACTACTCAACTAGATTCTAGCAATGTCTTTACATAAGCAGATTTTTATAATAGAAATTTATACCAGTTAAGCTTTATTTGTCAAACTGATAGATGATACTTTCTGAAGTAAACACTTCTCCCACAGAGGTCTGCACTTTAAGTACTCTTTGTCCTGTATAATGTCATCCAAGTCCTAATTGTTTTCACTGCATATTTATACAACACTCAATTAAATGTATTTTCAAACACCCTCTCTAAACTGTGTTTCTATTTGTTATCCAAAACAGGAGCCCTTAAAGATACTGTTATACCATTTAATGGCATACATGCAAAACCCCACGACTTTTTCCAGGACACGCTTCTAATCCCTTCCTTAGTGCTCCTACCAACTATCCTCACAGCAATTCATTCCTAGAGAAAGAATTATCAAAGTAGTTTTCATACCCTACTACATATCTTTATATAGAATTTTCACTTTCAAACCTTTCAATAGTATTTTTCCTCATTTTAACTATATATGTAAACATTTTATGAAATGAGAGATTATGCCTTTTTTAAAAAGGAAAGCAAACTGTTATCCTGGACTGCATCTGGTCAAACCCAAATTACATATGAAATCTTAACTTCCATACGCAGTATCTATTTTTCTTGTACCACTATAACACAATTGAAGGTGTTTTTCCTACTACCTGTGACCCAAGAATATGAAAAAAGTATATTAGAAGTTCCTGAACATGCAAGATTAGCTTACCGCTTCAAATGTAAGAAACTATGCTACCATCACAACTAGCATGACAATTGCACATGGTTTTTATTCACCTTCACGTTAATCTAAGTAGTGTGTTTGAGGTCTTTCTCCCCAGCCCATAACTAATAGTGATATGCTTTAGGAGGTAGGGGAACCTGTATTAAGCTATAAATATCTCAGTTTTATAGAAGAGCATCAGGGTGCATGGAACCCTCCACCCTATCAGTTTCCAAAGCCGGAAGGGCCCATTTTGTCCTGGCTCCGTCCTGAAAGTCACTCACTTTTCCGAAAACAGAAGCCAGAAAGCACAGCAGGAGAGGGCAGTAGAGGCTGCTAAAAGCCTTGACATTGCCCAGCAAGAGCGAACCCAAATATCACACCTATTAAGAAACAGCTCTACATCTCAATGGCTAGATCCTGTATATCCTGACAAGTGGATGGAGAAACAAAAGGAAAGGTATGAACATGGAAAAAAGGTACACATCCTGATGGCACATGGTTTAGCTCATAGGTCTTCAGGGAAAAAAAATGCCTATACAGAAACAAACTCATAAACAGTGTCAAAACATACAGTAATCTAAAACTTATGCTTGTTAATATAATGCACATACACTTGGCTTTTTTGTTCACCCATAAATTCTATATTGTATTGAAACTTTTCTGTTATTCTATTTTGCTTTTTCATGTTTTTCCTCTTCTAAAAAGGGGAAAAAAACCCAAACAGCAATCTCAAAAAAATCTAGAACAAATTCAAGCAAATACCAAAGCCAATAAAGATTTTGCAGTTCCTTTAAGACTGAATGTGTTATTAACACTAAATCCCCACTACTCCACAAACATCCTCTAGCCAACTAGCCAGAGCATTATGAGCCACACAAAATGAAGTAGGATAAATTAGAATCTCAACACATTATGAGCTTCCCAGCTGTTACTTCACAACAGTTTACATTTACCTGATTTTCTTCTACCAAGAATCAAGTATGTTCAGAAACAGCCAGAGATGCTAAGCTAACTAGGCATACCCATAAGAGAAAACATATTTTGGGGGTTTACTGACTGGATTAACATGTTTAGAACCCTATTTTCTCAGAGATGTCAAGTGTTGTTAACGCCACCTAAGATGCCATTGATAATACTGTTATGACAGGGACACACTACTGCACCAGTCTGAAAAACAAAAGAAAGCTCTTGAAGCTTTCACAGAATTTACTGAAAAATCAAAACACACCTGTAATTAAAATCTGACTCACATAAAAATTGATTGTATGATACGAAGAAGTGTAAGATTAGAAACTATCGATAATTTAACTCCTGAACTTGAATGATACACCTCCACAGTATAGACTACTTCCAAGCACTATTAGTTCATCTTTTCTTTAACATGACCTAGAAACCAGTATCTACATTCTCGGCTAATTTTACACTGTAAAATTTTGCTTTTAATAGAATTCTGAACTTCCACCCAGGTAATTTAAGTGCAATCAAAACATTTTTACATCTAATCTTACTTGTAAGAAATAGTGTTAGTGTGAGTTAGTAAATGGTGCACTTTATAGCTAGAGCAGATTCTTATCTACAAAAATTATGTGCTTGGCAAATAATCACATTAAAGCAACAGAAAAGAAATGCAATATATATCAAAGGTAGTAAGCTTGAATTCAAGCTGTCTTTTTAGAGAATGAGATAAAATGAGGCAGGGAGAGGAGAAAGAAGAAACAGAGAAGAAGAACAGGATCAGTACCTCAATGAAACCCAATGAAATGTATGTAGGAATGTAGCATTCGTGATGCAAATTTAATAATCATACACTCCTCAATAAGCTTCACTCAAACCTGCTTTGTGATTCACTGTCAAACAAATAACTCTAGTGATTCATTAACAAAAGAATGAATGATCTAATACAGCTTTGAGATAGACAATGTACAATATAGAGGAAGGTTGCCATAGGTTTAAAAGTAAGCATTACCTTAAGAAGTGAAACTTTTTTTTTCTTTTCAGTTCACAAAAAAAAAAGGAATGAACCTAACTCTAAATAATTTTAAGTTTTAAATAAAATTTTTAAAAAACCCTCACACTACTGTTAGTTTCAGATGTGATGTGATTACTCCATATTAGCTTAAATACAGGATATTTATTTAGCGTATTCATTTCAGCAACTTTGTGGATTCTGATGGACTACCTCAAAGATTTCTTTATTGGATGAATTCCAACTTGGGAGAGATATACACACACAGTACTGCACAGCAACTGCAACAAACTTCAACAGCCCCTCTGGAGTTCTTCTGCATGGGTAAAAGCATCAGAATAATTTATTTACATCACAGAGCATTGTACAAAACAAGGAAGAAAACAAAACCATAAAAGTTGGGCATATAAATAATTATGCTATATATTTTAAACCAATGCATACCAGCACTAAGTTTTATTGCTTTCAGTAGGAATAAAAAAAAAACCTTCAAATGTAAGTCAGGTCTGAAGACAGAAACACAGAAATACCTATAAATATCTCCATACATACCAACATGTTTCATGATAGAAGCTTAGGCACTTGACCTAAACATTTAATAAAGAATATTTGGGGGCTATTTATCCTATTTGGCTTGAATTGTAATAATGTTTTATTTCTGGATGAATGGTAGATGCTTTCTCTCCCTTAGTAGTAATAACTTCCAATCGTTTAATTATGTTCTGGAGAACAGCTAATGCTGTAGCTCAACATGCCAAAGACAGAACACACTTAAAAACTGGCTTCAAATGAGACAAATTAATAATCACAAATAAAGGCAAAATTAGGTCCTGATACACTGAAACATATTCAATTGGTGGCCGCCTTAGTCCTGCACAGAAAGGGAAGGAGAGAGAACACTGACCTGTGAACAGCCATAATAGAATAACTTTAGCCTCATCTGTACCAGTAACAAAGGTGTACTATGAGAGAATAACAACATTAAAGGTTGGGGTTTTTTTTGCTTTTTAGGGGTGAGTGGTTTTGGGTTTTGTGGGTTTTTCGAAAGAGCACATTTTAGACCTAGGAATAGTAGAGATGTACAAGTTAAAAACTGAAACTAGTAGCAAAATGTTCTACGTAAGATGTATAGAACAATCAGAATGATGCAATCTGAGTTAACTACAAATGATACTAAAATATTATTTTGTTCTTCAGTCAAGTTTAAATACTTAAACAGTGGAAGTAAATACTGTCTCTGAGTACAAAAGAATTTACTTTAAGAAATACCTTTCACATTCCTTAGAATACACAATGCCTTTGGGATGAAGAAAGTACAGGGGAGCTACTACTTTCTAGTAAGGGAAAAAATCAGCAAGAATTCGACTCCTGATGAATGAAGAATCTGTCATATGAGACTAACATGTCTGAAAGTACTTTGATTTTTTTTTTTTTAAGAGACTACTGAGATGCAAACTGCACATTATTATAAAATACTCATATTGTTAAGCAAGTCCGTAACATAACTTTGTTTCTTTGCATATATTCTCTATCTTCAAATAATGTGGTTTACTAGCAAGTCTTTCACGTTATGTATGCTTGGCCAGGTGCCCCAGAACAGCAGCACAGGACCAGAGGGCAAGTGGAAGTTGGTTATAAGCCACCTTTCCACTTCCCTTACCCTTTGCCTGGTAGGAATAAGACCAATCCTCAGTGTTACGTACAAAAAGCCTAAGGGCTGTTCTTAAACATGCCCTTCGAGTGGCTGTTACACAAGCTGAAAATTGCCAAGACAGCATGGCAACACAAAAGTTTCTTTCAGTGACAATTCATCAGCTATAAAATTACTGTGCATCAACACAGTTCTAGCCCTCTGCATTCCCTAACCTGACAAATTAAGTACTAAACTCTGTTACCATTATACTACAACCAAACACATCAGTATTAATGGCCAGTCCAAAATATCTCCTTTTTAAGTTAATGGATCCCCTGAAAACCAGAGTATTCTATGACACATTTATTTCTGATGTAATGTAAAAGCTGCCAGCTTTACCACTCCATAATAATAATAATAATCAACCCTGAAGTTCTCTTCACTGGACCTGCAAGATCTTATTTACTGCTTTATCCATTAAGAAAGTTATTTCCTTTATCTAAGGAAAAAGCCCTACACTTTCAGGTTTATCCTTTCCTCATTTTTCCAACTTCCCCTACATAACCAGTGGCTACTGAGCGGTTAAAAAAAAAAAAAAAATCCCTCCACAACAC
>NW_009193360.1:0-11267 GCF_000690835.1 Fulmarus glacialis
AAGAGGAAATGGCCTGAAGTTGCACCAGGATATTAAGAAAATTTTCTTCACCAAGCATTGTGTGTGCCTCACCATCACCAAGGGTTATCAAGCATTGGAACAGGCTGCCCAGGGAAGTGGTTGAGTCACCATCCCTGGAAGTATTTAAAAGATGTGTAGATGTGGTGCTTAGGGACAAAAAAAGGTGGACTTGGCAGTCCTAGGTTAACGGTTGGACTCAATGATCTTAAAGGTCCTTTCCAACCTAAATGATTCTATGATTCTATGATTACTTGGATGTCAGTCTTGGGGTTGCCCTGATAATGAGTTTTGAAATGATCAAATGCATCCACTGTAACTTTTAATGCATGTAGTGCCATAGAAAGATATTTCTCAGTTTCAGCAATACAGTATACCTCAAACTGGAACTGATTATATACTTACACTAGATTCCAAAGGCAACTTCAAGTTAGAGATATTGAAAAGTCAGTCATTGTAAACTAAGGTGCTATGTGATCTAGGATAAAATAAGTTTTCCTTGAAAGTTTTATTTCTGTGGAATAATTTTCTTTGTCATGTGGAGTCTGATGCAAACAGTTGCATTGTGTCAGTCTATTAGAATTTTTAAAAGTAGGTTAGGAGAATTTATCTTATTTTCATTACGGGTCTAGTCACTTTCTTCTTTTTTTTTTCTTGTAGTAAGTATTCCTTTAATTATTTTGAAAATTTTGGAAATATCCATCATTTTAAATAGACATTGAAACAGACCTGATTTAACAGTCAGTAGGAAACTGAATTGTTCATAGTTGTCTAGGGCCATCCTGAAGTAGCACCGCGTTGAAGTGACAGTAAACTTCTGTGCCCTGTGAGTTCACATCAAAATTTTTGTCTGGCTGAGAATCCGGGGGTCACACGTCCTTTCTTAGAAGGAGAGAGAAGCATCAGCAGTAGCTAATGGGTGGGAGTACTAAGTATATTGGATCCACATGGACCCACTGTGCCATTGCTGAGTCTCAGGATGATGCTGTGATGTCCCTATAACTAGAGGGGATTCAGGTGACCATGTGTGCCCCTGTGATAGCCTGATATTGATAATTAACTCAGAAGGGAGCCACTTCTAGGCTGCCAGAAGCTATATTTGCGGTAGTTATGGTCTGGCTGGGACCATGTTGTTGCTCAAGGGGTAAAGTGGAGTTAGTTAGGCTTTTATAAGTCTTATACAAATATGTTTGTCTTATGCTTAAGTCCACAAGAGACATTTTTGAAAAACAACATTACGTTTCAGATTTAATTCTGAAACTGAAGACTTCTGTGGAAGTGACAACTGGCAGTTTCTGGGAGTTTATAGATAATCTATATTAAGTATCTGTATAAGGTGTCTGTAGTGAGGTACACAGTCTGACTGCCGTCAGTGCTTTCTGATAGGAAAGAACTTGTAGATCAGGGAGGTAGCAGGGACACAAAGTTAAAAAGTTAACAAACAAACAAACAACCAAAACCCACCTTTTTTTTGAAGAGAAGCCTGATAGCCTAATTTTGTGGATGAGATTGCTGGGGTGGATTTCTGGGTTGCTTTGTCTTGTTCAGAATTTACATCTATTAATTGACTAAGTGGCAGAATTACTTTTTCAGTGCCTGAGTCCCAAACATGAGTGTTTCTGAATTAGAGATTCTAACCATGGCAAAGACTTGGTGTATTTGCTAGTGTTTGCTTATTGAAGTGCTAAAGTGTCTGACCTAATTGGGTAGTAAATTCCAGCTTTTGTTCTCAGCCTTTTCTGAGTGCTCGGCAGACTTTAAAACCGAATGCTGCATGAAAAATTGCTTCTCATCGACTTCTTTGGAAAATTCAACAATAGTAACCTTTGGAGCCTGAAAAGGTTTCCTGTAAAGTATTGGCTTGAATTAAAGTTAATTCGGTTCCTTCAGGTAGTTCCAGTGCTGCTGTATTGCTTTACAGTTTTGACACCTCAAAGTTGAATGGTATAGTGATTTGTAGCTTAGTGAGAAAGTAAGCAGGAGTTTTGCTATATTGGTCTTTTTTTGCTTATAAAGCAATAACTCAAAGTATATAATGTTCGGTTAACTGGAAAACGTCATATTTCATGATATCAAACACTTCTAGATTTTAAATCTCTTTAAATGGGGGAATAAGAATGATGCTTTTGATACCAGTTTTGATGTGTGTGTATATATACTTTCTTAGACATCTCTGATACACTGTGGATTTCTCATGGAAGTCACTTATTAACTTCCATTGTGAAAGCAGTTGCATTCAAAGCAGGTTTTCTTCTAGCAGCCAAAAATTCACTTCAAGACAAGAAATACCTAAGCATCTGCCTAGTACATTGGCTCTATTAATTAACTGGAATGCATTGTATTAAGTGATTGAGTGTCCATGTAGAGGATAAATTATACTCTGACTCATAGTCAAATTTTACTGCAATAAAGAAGCAACTTCCTCTGATTTGTCTGGGAATCTTTTCTGACAAAGTTAGAGAAATACCTAATCTCTGTACATTGTGAGAATTGCATTGCCGTTTTGGTCAAGTACGTTGTGGAACACAGCATAATACAAACCAGAAAGCATTCCAAATTGTTGGCATCTGTAGTTCTGCAATTTTTCTCCAGATAAATACGTGGGGCTTTGGCAGGATGTATAGTGACGTCTGCCATGTCTCCCACGTAGGTCACCCCGTAGCATCATACTGCTGCCAAAAGGATGGGTGGGTGAGGCTTCTGTAGTTTGCCAAGGACCTTCAATGGCTGAGTGCTCACAGTGATGCTTCTTTAGTTGGGTTTCCTTTTAAAATTAGTGGTAGACCACTTCTAGATTTATCTGCATATCCTGACGGAAAAAGTTAACACTGGAAATCTGGGCTTTGTTTTACCACTATGTTTTTAATTATATCCTCTTTTTAAAGTGGAAGACATGAGAGAGCAGGGTATTGTGCAGGTGTTCTGCATATGGCACAAAAAAAGGGCAGGATTCAATGAATTACTCTATGTGAAATTGTTTTTTTCAACCATTCAATTTCAACAATTATCAGTTGAAAATGCTTACAGAGCTTTAGGATTTATAATAATCTGAATGATTTTCTGACCAGTCTTTATTATACTAGAAATTTGTATGACGTCTCATGTAGGAGGATATTTTCTGAAGAATCCTTGGCTGGTTGAGAGAGATAAGACTGTAGTATACATACATGTCTGTGCAAACATTAAAAAAAAAGGTGTGTATGCATGTGTTTCTTGTGTGTGTAGCTTCTGTGGAACTCCTCAGTCTGTTAGTAAGTACTAATACATGATGACGATTTTTGGATTAGCAATGTCTGGATCTCTTAGCACTATCTCATAGCTATTATTGATATTACTTGCATGACTTCATTAACCTGACTGTGTGAGTAGGGCTTGTTAAATGCCTGCAGGTGTATTGGTCTGACTGATATTTTGCAACTCCTGATTGTTGCACAGCCTGATAGCTCCCAAGTCTTTGTCACCTTCTGCAGCTCCAAACAACTCCTACGCTTCCAATGGCAGCTATGCTTTTGGTCTCTAGCACGAACAACTATGCTGCTTATATCAGAGGACCTGTCAGCTACTATGATGATATCAAGATGACATTTGCTTCCATGAGCACCTGATTTGAACGAGATATTGTTACTGCAATTTAATATTAAAATTTGAAGTTGTAATTAGCCTACTGTCTGTGTGAGAATGTATTGAAGTAAACACTAGAACTATTGCTTGAAGGCTTCCCTTTGTTTCTCCTGTGAAAATAGTATGAAAGACCATGAGACTTCTAGATTTAGCCTATGGATAATCGGAGGAAAGCAGCTTGTTTGTTCACAGACTTTCCAGCAGCTCTGTAATGGATCTCTCGTGGCTGATACATGTGACTATGTTGCTTGTAAATTGACCATGCTTGAGTGCACTGATGATAAAATAAATGAGTGGATTATTTTTCACAATAGGCTGTTATGACTGACAGTGATTAAATTATGAGAGATTGCAGAACACGTTCTTTGAGTGGCTACAAAGAACGTTGTCTTGTCAAAGCAGCAGAGAAAGTACACTGCGTTTCTGTGATTCTATTCTGAAAGAGTAAAGTGGTGCATAAAGGAGATGCTAAGCACTATGACAGCAATATAAGTCGACAAAGTCCTAGTTTCAGTTTCGGTGAGTGTTAGGATGTTTGAATCGTTAGCTGTTAAAGACTCGGAATAGGTCCCCTGGGTCATCAAGAACTGAAAGTAAACACATCACCTGTTTAAAGACCTTTGTAAGTGCCATAAAAGGTTGGTTTGGTTTGTTCATCTTACCACTTTTTAGGAAAAGTGGCCCCAAAATCTCATTCATTTGTTGTATGAAAAAACAGTTAACTTACATTTAGTATCGCTAGTCCAGAAATTTATACCCATTCATTTTTATATCAGAATTTCTCAATTAAATTGTTTACAATTTCTTTCTGCTATAGCATTACTGTATAGTTCAGGTTTCCTCATCCAATAGTAAGGGAACTCTGAAAGCTATTGCAGCTTTTGCATTGCAACAAACGAATGTAATGTGTGTGTTTATAACATGCTTTTCTTACTGTTATGGTAATATCACTTTTATTCAGAAGTAATGTGATACAGAATATTCTGTAAGTCAAACATATTTAGAAACTTCATTAAGAATTAACATTAATACCTTAAATGTCTTGAGCTATTTTGATATTTTTTTTCTCTTCTTTGCACAAATAGAATTTGTATTTTATTTTGGATACTGCAATATATGATCTGCTAATTAATACTGATTGTTGTTGTGGTGATTAGTGGAAAAATAACATGACAGTTACCATTCATCCTTTGTTTATAAGTTTTTATTCCCTTTTCCCATGAAGTTTATGGAAACAGGGCAAATGGAGTTCTGCACAAAGTGGGGAAAATATTGTAGTCTGTTAGTACAGAGTATTACCTGAGCTAGGGAGTAGACATCTGAGTTAGTTGATATGGTTTACCTAGAGTAATATTACTGGCACAGATGTGACTTAGTTTGTCTTCTCAGTAAGCATTTGTAAATCCTTTTCTTCTACTACCGTGTCTATTCTTTTAACTTAGAAGATGGGGAGAAACAGAACAGTGCTTGCATGCATTTCTATGCAAAAATGATGCAGGTATTGACTAAAACATGAAAAAGACTCTTTACATGGGGAATCACTTTTCCATTTTATTTTCTGTCAGAGTGAATTAGTACATGTTATGCACAGCTCACTTTCTAACAGGTCTTTATCTGCTATTTTGTAGATGCTGTGTAAGTGTCAGGCTTAATGTGTTTAGTGAACTTCGTATATAACTTTTTTCCTGTACTGGATCTTGTGCGGACTGACACAAGATGTCCCTCCTAAAATGACTGTTCCAATTTGTGGGTATATATTCAGTTCAGACTTAACCAAATGATGTGGGTCATGAAAGTATGCAATACAAAACTGTAGTGCTGGTTGCTGCTTGGGGTGAGCCTGATAGGCCTGGCACAGCACTCCACATGCTGCCTTGTTCTGTGTGTCAGCCTCCATCCCCTCCTGAAACCTTGCCTTCAGCTCCTGCAGCAAAAATGGTGAAGCAAGAGGTGAGCTATGCTGTCCAGCACCTTGCCTTCCCCTTTCTCATGTTCCTTAGAAGTAGCGTGTGCGTCGCACTCCAGTGAGGTGCTGGAGCAGAGCTCTGTTGTGTGGAGAAGGGCTGCCAGCCTTGAGAAGGGTTGTGTTGGAGTCAGTATCTCAGGGTACTGAGGTGACATGAATGGAGGAAGGGAGCATAGCAAGGAGAAAGGAACACTCAACTAACTTTTTTGTCTAAAATCTTTTTAATGTTGTTGATAGATCTGGTGGGTTTGAAATATATTTTGGTACAACTGTTGGGAAAGATTTAAATTGTATTGCACATTGCTAGTAAACAGGGACTAATCTGTGTGGTCTTCTGCACTGTGCAAAGCACTAGAGCAACTAGGTTGCTGATTCTTTTAGCTGTAACTATTTGATGTGCAAAAAACCCCAAGAAATCTTGATGGTAGTGAGAGGTTGAGAAAATACCAGCTTAAAATCAAGGCTTGTTGGTGTTCAGTCTAAGTTCATCCTATAGTTACACAGCTCCAATACAAATGGAGTCACTTGTTTGTGAAGTCTTCTGGCAAGATGGAACTACCACACATGCTTGTGGATAAAATTGTTCCTGTTCTACTCCTATGCTATTCAGCTGCAGAATTTGTATGAAAAGTTTTGTTGGAGGGTTCATGATGCTGAAGTAGCAAAACACACTGGATTTTCATGTGGATTTGCATGAAGGGCACTACCTGGGAAATGAGTTAAAAGTTCTATTGAAACTCCACCCTGTTCATTGCAACACTTTCAGAATGGAGAATCTGGTTCAGTAATGGTCTGGTCATTATTTTTCCTTTCACATTTTGCCCACTAAGAGTACATACGTGATTTCAAGTATGAAAAGAAATCCCTGTATTTAAGGAAAAATCTGCAGTGCTGCTCAATTTATTAAACTTATCTAAGATCTGAATAGGATAATGCATATTAGAGCCGTGTTCTGTTAAAGTTTGGGTTAGAACAATATGGAGATTTGATAATGTATCCTGTAGGGATCAGAACTCACTGTATCTTTTTTGGCACATGTAATTTCCTACTGGTGATATGTAGGTTAAAGCTAGGGGAGGGTGTGCTATCCATATAGTAGTCACGTTTCTTGTTCATACTGGAAGCAGATCTGTTGGCTCACTAAGGGCATCTTTTACTCAAGATTTGAGTCAAAATACTCTTATTTCTGCCTAGAGTTAGTCTTATTGCCTGTTTGCTGATTACATATTTGTAATTTCACAAAGTTAAGGAATATACTTGTGTGAGGAGAAAGAAGTTTGATAGAGCTTCTTTCTAGTGGCCATCTCTACACTATTTTTGGATGTTTTTAGAATATGTTTATTCTACAGTCAAAAATGTGACTGCAGCTGCTCTTGATGTAGGTGAATTAGCTGAAATACCAAAAATGCTGCAACTTGGACTACTGGCCCCAAAATGTAACAGTTGTATCTGAGTCTTACAGTTCTTCCTTTATAACCATTGTTAGTTTTTAAAGTAGTTTGGGTGTATACAGGCATGTACTTTTTGCTTTGAGAAAAGGAGAAAGGCAGCTATGAAAACATATATTTTCTAGAAATACATGATTTTAAAAAGGGAAATTTTGGATGAGAAATCCTTGGTTTTAATTTATTTTCAGCAGTACCATTTTTTTGAAATAGGTCAACAAAAAAGTATGTAAAGTATTGATGCTGTTCATCAGGTGCTAATCTAAATACACGTTCGCGTGCTGATGTACGTGTTCAGAATTGTGATATAGCATCTTCTGTCTGAAGCTGTATGTAGTTTAGTTTGGGAACTAAATGCTTGTTGTTAATTGACATGAATATAGATATTTGGGCACAAAACTTAAATTCAGAAGAAGGATAGCTCAAACTCCTGTTGGATACATCTGTACTAATAAACCAACCCATGTCAAGCTTCTACCAAGTCTGGTAGAATCTATAAATACCCCATCTTCTTACCCTTCAAAATAGGGTGACAGGCTGTTAGTGCAGTGCCAGAGCTGTAAAGGACCAATGGAATTATCTGATAGGTGTGCGAGAGACTGGGGAGTAGGAATGGGGAAAACACCTTGCTGCTTTGTATACTGTAGTGACCGTATATTAAAACATTATTAGCACTTTCAGTGTTGACAATTTTTAGAAGTGTGCTGAGAAGTGGAGAGAAGAAAACTAATTTTAAAGCTCTTACGTAATAGTTTTTTTAAGGATTTTGACCTGTCGAGTTTATCAAAACTAGTTTATCAACAAGAGATTGAGTTGAGATGATTTAATATAGAAGTACGTTAACAAGGGAAAAATAGTGAGGACCTATGGGCTGCCTAATTCCTGAAAATGAACATTGTCTTCAGAGCCTGGTTAGAAGCTGGGCCTTAACACACTTAAATTAAAAAGCTGGTCACTATTTTTTAGCAAGCATGATTAGTTTTGAAACCAGATTTGAGGATAGCGATGCATTTTGTACACACCAAGTCTCTAATCAAACTGGGTATCTTTGCAAAATTTTTATCTCACTGATGTAGTTTGTGTTCTATGCTATGTTTTGAAAAAAAATTTCAACTTCATTCTAAATAGTATGATGCATGAATCACAAATAAAAAATAATTATCATTCAACATCATAAAGTGAAGTTACAAATAAAAATAAGTATATATTAAGGTAAATAATAACTTGAATGCGTGGGTAGTTGTTTTATTGTCACAACAGCAGTACCAAATGTAATATTAGCCTTGCATTCTGCTGAAATAAATCCGTTTTAACAACTACTGAACAAAAAGAAATGGATGTTTCTTGAGAAAAATCATGAAAACACCTATGTGCCGGCATATGTGCACAGTTTGATAGAGCATTACTGCCAACCTGCTGTGCTGAACTTGGAGATAACAAGTTTTTCACCCCCTTATTGATGGACTTGATCAATGAATTCTGGCTACAGGGCAATTGATTTAAAAGTAGGATGTATAATATATTGGGATACTTATTCTAGTTGTTTAAGTTAAGAAATACCACGATAAAGTCTGTCTGTTTCAGTCCATAAAGTAGTCAGTCCTAGCTCTATTTAGAACACAACTCAAAGTTGGCATCCAACCTTGAGGTTTTTGCTGCTTTGCCATACATAGAACTTTATGGTTCCTGGTTATCCTTTTCAGAAAAAAAAACCACTTTGTTCCTGGAAGATTAGACTGAATACTTTAGAAGGGCTTCACAGATGTCTCAAATTACAACTTTGAACATTTTTAGAAAGTGGCTTTACAGAATCTTATGGTTGCTTCATTAATGAACTTGGACATTTTTATGTTTTAAAACCAGCTGTTAGATCTGTTTGAGCACCTGTGACCAAAGCAACCTAAAAGAATTTTAAAAACACAGTGATGCAAATGGATCTATTTCTTTACTAAATTACCTATTTTTTTCTAAACAGCATTTATAAATATTAGCCTTTTCCCATCAACTTGATTTTTGAATGTTAAGGGCTTTTCTTGGATCACTCTCAACAAAGTGCTGAGAACTAGAAGAAGAAAAACTTGCTCCAACACAGCTTCTTAAAATTTGTTTGCATTCCTCTTATTCTTGCTGTGTTTCCTGAAGGGATTAAACACTAAGTAGAAGAAATATTGCACAGCTTCCAAGAGACTTCAGTATTCTTTCTTTTTCTGCAGGCCCATAATGCTAGGAATTAGTGAAAAGACAAATGGCATCTCTCCCTCTTACAGTTTTTCTTTTGATAATTGATTTTTGTTCCTGCTGGGTTTATTTTCATTTACTAAAGGATATACTAAGGATTAGTTAGAGCCAATTCTTAAGATAGTGTCATGGTTGAAAACTGAGAAGAAAAAGAACGTGATATTTCTACCACGTCTGCATGAGGTCGGCAAACAGTAAAACCTGCTCTGAGTTGAGTAATACAGAATATATATTTTTCCTGAAGCTTTTATATTCATTCTTTGAATTGGAAAATTTACTCCTTAAATAAATGCAGTCCTTGATTAGAGTGAAGACGAGGGATATTCTTTGTCTGCTGGGCATGAGCAGATTGCAGCTCTCCGCGTATCTTGTAGATTAACGTAGCCTGTGCAGCACAGCATGCTGCTTAAACCCTGGCTCAGATTGAGCAGTCATAAAATGGATTGGTGACTTAGGCTATTCATCCCAGCCATGTCAGTTTAAAGGAGGTCACTGACAACGTCAACAGAGCGTACAATCCTTTTCTTCTAGATAGGCTTTGCGTTGGGTTTTTTGTCAGGCAGATTCTTTCAGAAGTATTAAGGCCTTCCACTTTCATCTCCATTAATCAGGGGCTGTTCTGGAAGAGATTCCCTATGAAAGGAGCTCTAGTGTTGGTTTTTGATGCCTGTAATCTCTTCAGTTAGGGAATGCAGAGGTCTTCATAGACTGTGGATCAAGAACATAATCAATCCACGTTTTTCATAACAAGATACTTTGGGAGATTAGAGCAGAAAAATCTAGTGATTTACACCATTCTCAGATTTGATTATCTCTTTGTTTTCAAGAGCATTTCTGTCATTTCCCCAGTTATTTGGGATGTTGAGAACACTGACTGCAAAGTATGTTGTGAAGCACAGAAAAGGAAGAACTGAATTCCTTTGTTTCAGCCTCCCAGGACATCTTTGTGATATATTGGCTATACTGGTTTCCAGTTGCTTTGGGCAGAATCAAATTCCCAATACTAGGTAGTAGTATAGTTCTGATTTAAAAATTAGCTGCAGTAATGCATTCTCTATTTCTGAAGCTGTTTCATGCATATTAAATATTTGCCTGTGACATAATTTGTGTTCACTTGAACAGCTTTTAAGTACTACATTTGAATTTTTTTTTCTTTTTGATCAGTTAGCAAATAAAGGCATTTACATAATTTTGCAAACAGCTTATTTTGCTGTTCTTGTGTGGATATCATTTGAAAGAAAAATCCAGCTTGCCTATTGAATCGCTTATGTTCTTTTTGTTTAGATGAGATGCTAAACTAACTGGATATAAGCCAGGCTTTTGACACAGTTTGGCACCCTGGCTTTCTAGCAATGGTGATGGAATTAAGAGTGGAAGGCATAGGACTTAATTGATAATCAGGAAGATTCTAAAAAAAGTAAATAAGATTAAGTGAAGGTACAAGAGGGGGGGAGAAGAAAAGAGGATGAAAGAGATGTTTATACATGAAACTAATATGAAGTGAGAAGGGTGTCTGTGTGTTGCAAATATTGAAGCCCAAACATCACAGCTTAAAACAGCCTTGTTGCTATGTGTTGGGAATTTTAGGGAATCTGTTTTCCATTACAGGATTATGGAACGTTGTGCTCCAAGATAATTCTTTTTTCACCGTTTCCATCTAAATGTCTCTATATCGTATGGCTATATATATGTATATATATACACACACACACACACACACACATTTAAAAGGCTTATCTATGCATCTTACTATGGGGTAATACATTTTCAGAATAAGAATTATATAAATAACATCTCAATTTTTTTGAAATCTTTTTGGATAGCTTAGCATACTTTACATTTTATGTGAAGTATGGTACAATATTTTGGTTCATACAACCTTTGTGGGATGAAAAATTTTGTCTTTTCAACAATTTGAGACTCTTGCTTGGAAGTCACACCAAGCATGCTATATTACTTATCTGTATATCTTAAAAGGA
>NW_009193360.1:11289-14608 GCF_000690835.1 Fulmarus glacialis
TTTCCAGTAAGCTTACTTCAGTCTTTACAACTTTTATCTCAAATGTTGCAGTATATTTTGTAGACATGTGCAGTCTAAAATCCATTCTCCTTTGTTAAAGACGACAATGAAACATTGTTTTAATTGGCATAAGAAATGTATGAGAAATTCCGCAGTTTTTCTTCGCGGAAGAAAGACTGAATATTCATTTTGCTTCAAGTATTGAATTGTTTCTGTGTAAATGTGGTCATGGTGATTAATGAAGTTGCAGGGAATCACCTGATGACAGCAGTACCTCATAAAAGGAATCTGCCAACACAAAATTTTTTCTTCACCTGATGTGGATGAGAATTTGGTTCACTTGTGCATAACTGTGGTGAATTCTAATTCTGTTGAATTGGAATGTATAGTTAGTGGCGTCTGTCTCCTCCAGACTCAGATTTGACCTCAGATTTTTAGTGATGTCATACAAGCATGAATTAGCTTGGATTGTTCAACAGGAAAATGTTACATCACTTGACGAGAACAAACTTTTAGCTTGTATAATAGTTATTTCAGTGGAAATTGAGCTGGGAATACTTCTGTTCCAGGTTATAATTTTAAAAGCAAAAAAGCTCATTTCATAACTTTTTGTAGTTTTCATAACTCCCATGTAACCCAGTACTGACACTCCGTACATGTAATACAATTTTTGTGCATGCCTAGAGGATCTAATAATGTAAACAGATTAAAAAGACTTGTCTCCACTTTCTCTTTTCTATATGAGGTTTGGAAGTATTGCTATTGTCTAAGCAAAACTAAACTTCTCCTGTGGACTGTCACCCATGTATTTTTGGAGAGAAGGGACATCTGGGTTTCAACTGAAAATAATTGAAAGACAATGTTGTCTCCTTACGTGGAACATCTAGAAGTACTTGATGCCAGTATGTAAGAGAGGAGGCCTTGAGACCTATTTTTGTTTTGGTTCTACTACAGTCCTAGTGAGCGTGCCTTGTGTGCCACTTTCTCCTCATAGTGCCCAAGTTTCTCTATCTGTAAAATTATTTTTTGCCAAAATCAGAAATATTTTTATAGATAGCCAATTTTATAACTACCACAAAACACTTAGCTCATGTCTTCAGATAGGTATTTTAGACAGGTGTTTGATCTTTGAGCTCTTCAACAAAAAGTAAATGGGATATAATTCACAATGTGTTTTAAAACCAGAAAGAAGCTTACTATGTAGGAACTGGTGAGCTGAAGATGTAGTTAAATTGTTGAAACATTGTGCCTCAAATCTTGGTATTGAATGGAACCGAAAAACTTATGGACTTGCAGATATGTCTGAAAAACAAAAACGAATTAATCAGTATTCTGTCATTTTAGGGATTTGGGGATACAGTAACCCAGGTTTTCCAGGAAGTCCAACTTTTCACTTAGACAATCCAAAGCAAGCATTTGCTGCTTAAAAATAAATACATAAATAATTACAAATGCAAAGGAAGGAGAGCACTCTGTTTAAATCTTACAATAGAGGAACAGGTCTTGAAGCTTGTCATGAAATTAATGTACAAAAATGAAGAAGCTACTGGAAAAGTCTTAAAAGTATTGCCTCCTGTGAGGCATTTGATTGCACAGGAAAGAGATTTTAGGCTCTTGAAAAGAAATTCTTCTGTGGAAACAGTATGTCATGAGGCCAGTGGGTTTAAGGGTTTTGCTTTTCCTAGTCCTATATGTGTGCATTTGCCCTTTCTTGCACAAATTCTTTTGTGGTTAAATGACTTTACGGGGCAGGATTTTATATGTGAGGGTGAAATGATAGTCGCTGGATCTCCTGCGGCCTAGCACTTGAAGGACCAACACTTGGACATCTTGTGTTCTGTCCAGTAGCCTCTACAATGTAACTTAGTGCATACTGGGATTCTGGTGTCTTCCCACCCTGCCCCCCTCTCTGGCCTCACTGCAGTTTTTTGGCTATTACACAAATCATGACCTTTTTTCCTGTTTTGTCTTCAGCGTCTGTTTCCTGTTTTCTCATTCCCTCCCCCATCCCATTTTTTACTCCTGACTTTTTCTCCAGTGGTGTCTTTACTTTCTTTCACTGTTAGCTTGTTTTCCCCAAGTTTTTTGTTCATAATAAAAGGAAGAGAGAATTGAGAGCTATAACATCAGTCCTTCCCTTTTACTGTGTTTCTGTATCCACACTTGTTGCTTGTCCACACTTATTGAACATTAATTTGCATGTTGGTCATACTGTTTCCCAAAACTCAAGTCTATCATACGGATGTATTTCTCCCATCCTAACACAGACACACAGATGTACACATTTTCTAAGTGCTAGCAGTTTTTAGTCTTTTACTTGTTGAGGATCACGTGTTTAGGCAGACTTCTTAGACTAGCACATCCCAGACACTATCCGGACCAGAGGTCCAGTTCTTGGTCTCTGACATCTCACTTTGGGAACTATTGTTCAAGTGATCTTGATTTCTGAGAGAACATGATGTAATTTTAAACCAGAGTCTGAGTTTCTTTTTGTTAGTCTATGCTTCCTATGGCTTCCACACAGGAATAGGCTCTTGCAAAAAAAGAACAGTTGCTAACCAGTATACTAGAGTCAAGAAAAATTTGAAATTAATTTGGTCTATTTATATGCTTATACCAATTTTCTCTTTCTCGTTGCTTTATATTACAAAGTACTTCAGAGGTGAATCCGGAGTTAAGGAAAATTTAGATAGGATAGGGGAAATCCATGACTGAGCTCAAACACGGTCTTGGATCTAAGTTTAAATGCAAGAGAAGCATACCCATAGGGAACAGCAGTACACTTGAAGGTAAATATACTTCAAGCATTTATTCAGTCGGCACCTAAACTGATGAGCCCCAAAGGAGACAAAAACCCCCAAACCCATGCAGATTGGGAGTTTCATGCAAACAAGTAAGTCTTTTTGGCGTGGAGTTCATAAAACTGTTAGATGATAAGTTGCTGTCAACTTGGATTTGTGTTTGCCTGGGACTATTTCAAAGCTTTGAAACTTCTCTGGATATATGGAATGAGAGCTGAAAATGTGGCCCAAGAAGGCAGAATAAAGCCTCTACTTAATTTGGCCTGAAAGCTTACTCTAATAACACACCATCCCCATTTGTATGTGGTCATTAAAAGGCTTTTCTGCAATGGGTGAGGCTGCTTTGGTAAACTGCAGTTTGTGATGTATATTTATATGGGAATGTCATTGGAGTCATGGTTTGGCAAGTCACTGTCTGTTTTTCCTTGTCTACAGGACAGTTCTAAATACTCCTCCCCACCCTGTTCTTGGTGTTCACAAACGAATTATTCTTTTAAATCTTTCTTATCTGTCATCTT
>NW_009193360.1:14653-18398 GCF_000690835.1 Fulmarus glacialis
CCTTGGGACTTTTATGCATATCCTGTTATCTGTTTTATATTACAATCTTTCACGCTGGGAATGTCCTTCCAAAAAGCACAAAACAGCTAAAGCATTTAGATGACTAGCAAACATGTTAAGTGCTGAAGTCCCGGCACAAAATCAGCATTATTAGCATAAAATTCTTTTTTGCTTCCCCTGCCCCGTCCCCTCTCCCCTCCCCCCCATTATTTTATGTATTAGACTTGTTTCTGACCTCTAGGGCATCATTTCACTTTGTCTAGCCCAGAAATGTTGCAGTGGTCAAAAAGCGGGAAACTTTCTAAAAGTTTCTGGTATTTTCACTCTTTTAATCAAATACCAGCATTCAGAAGAGCCTATGGGAGCAATGAAGTTTTGGCTGCCAATTTTATTTGCTCAGCTAAGAGGCATCTCTCCTTTACTGCTTTTTGTTGCTTGGGATTGGCAATGTTATGCTCCCACAGGAGCAGTAGATGCATACTTTCCTGAGGAGCCGTATTATCTGTAGTTTCAATACTTCGTTATACATTCGAGTAAACATAAGTATGTAGGAAAATGTTTGCAGTGTCCTGCTTTACATATATCATTTTAGGTACATTATAATTATTTGGGGGAGGGGGAGGTGAACACTGAGCAAATTGGTTCTGCTCTTTCAGGGGAATACTTCTGTTCCAGTAGCACATGAAAGACTCAGCTAGCTTGTGCTAGCTGCAAACATAAAAATTAAAATGCCAACACAAGACATCTCGAGTGGCTAACCTCTGAGGTTTGGGGAATGTGGGATAGCTGGCAGGGAATATAGGACAGCATTTATTCATTGCAGCAGCCGTTGTGAATTATGCTTTTAACTATTCTATTTTTCATTTGTTTATTTTTCAAAAAATATACTATACAATTGGTAGCCTGCATTTGTTTACTTGTATGTGTGTCAAGATTCCTGCAGGTCCTTTAACAGTTGATTCACATACTGGTAGCAACATACCCAGCAAAGAGACAGCTGCAACTTACCTGCAGAAATCCAGAAATACTTCACCGTATAGCTTGAAACTTTGCACTTATTTGGAATTTGGATTAAACTTGTTTAAGATTAATTGTTAGGAATGCCATTTAACCAAGCATTTGAAATTGACTTCATTATTGGTAGGAAGTGGTGGCACTATCAATTTTTGTATTTCAACTTCCATCCTGATTCAGGAAAATTGACATTAGAAAAAAAATAGTAGCAGGAGAAGATTTTACACCTGTCACCTTTATAAAATCATTTACAATTTTAATGTCACTTTTTCCAAGTTTTTGTTTCCCTCAGTAATGTGCAAACATCAACCAGTACTGTTAAACTGGCTTGCCAAAGAGAACTGTTCTCTCTATAGTGCTTGTATTTGACAATAGCAAAAATGATGACGTGCACTTTTAAGTTGAAATACAGAACCGATGTTGCTGCCAAAAAAGGCACTTCTGTGGCTATGTTTACACTCTGAAGCTTTGTAAACAACATTTGTCTATTGAACTCTGTTCTTGTACATGACAGAGCAAACTGTCTTAATGCATTTGTCAGTTGGTTTCTGGCCATTGTTCCTAAGTTGGATTAGCTGAAATAAAAAGCTAACAGGCATTTTGAATGTGATCTCAGTAGTGTCTGCATCTGTATGACATTCAGCCTCGACATACTGGTGAAGTAAAGTTAATGGTTATATCTGCTTGTGAAAATTACTTGCAAATGTGTTGTGCTCATAGGGGTCTGTGACTAGTGTTCTACCAAAAGCACAGATCAGTCGCTTCTCATTTCTTTTTCCTGACCTTGAATCCTGGTATTGCAGTTATTTCCCTCTTTTGCATGCTGTTGTACATTTCCTAAACATGTGAGATGGTAATAATTCTCTATATGACTTCCACTGAAGAGGAAATGGATACTTGTCAAAACAAAGATGTGCGTCTGGGATTCCAGCCTCCAGGAGCTTTATTACACTGGGGCCTCTCAGTTTTCAGGAAAAAAAATTCTCAGGTATTAGTACATTATTTTTCAACCCGAGTTGGGAAGTCCTTTGATTAACCATGTTATTGTAAGTGCCTTGGAAGCATACTTTATGCAAGAGTAAACTTAATGTTGTAAGTATAAAAAGAAACTGTTTTTAATCTTGCCAATACATTATAAATAGAAAGAATGAAAGTTGGAAATGAAAAATTTGTTGTGGCATCTAGAAATCAATTACCTCCAAATCAGAACAAGCTAAATAATTTACAGAACCCAAATAGATTCCCCCTTCCCCCCTCTCACTCCCCTGCCATTTCTTTAATAAGAAATGGAAAAAATTAAATGTTTGCCTGTGCTTCAGTGGAATTGTGGCACTGTTATAGAAACAGCCATTTGGTGAGGTGGGATGGGGTGAAAGGAAAGGAATGGAGATTGGAGGGACAACACTGCTTAGAACAAATGATTGCTCACTGCTGTTTTTAATCTCTAAAATTGTGGTTATCATGAGGGTTTAATGTGAATAGTCAAAACCCGCTGTAAACTTGCAATGTTGATTTTAAAGACAGGGCAGAAATTTTTCTCAAACTCTGTTGTTCTTGGTTTGTTGGACAGATAACAGGAAAACAGAGCTGTCTCTTGACCCATGTTCATTTTCTGGCTGCTGGAATGAATTTGGAACTAAATCCTGGTTTTCCACTGAGCATGCCCTTCGCTAACAGTGTCAGGGCTTGGGTGGGGTCACTTGTTCAATACAGCTTTTCAAAAAGACTACTGGATTCTCATCAGCTTACAACATTTTTTCAGCACTGGGGAACGGCACAAAACTAGCTTGATAAACAGATTATGTATGTGCAAATGTACTCTGGCAAAGAGATATTTCTTTATTTGAATTAAGTTGCTCTGAGATTTTTTTTTTTTTTTTCCCTTGTTATATCAGAGTATTTGTAGATTGAAAATACAGAAGGAAGAGATTCCTGTTATCTCTGGATATGGTATAGATAGCACCGGGAGAGCTGCAGGATGTGTATTTGCTTAAATGTAATCTCAAAGAAATTTTGATGTGGGCATTGCAACTTGGCTGTGTACAAGAATTCTCACTTGTTTTCATGTCTAGTAGTAGTATCTTTCCTTTCTGGAGAGTTGTATCCCTTCAACTGAATAATCCTTTAAAACTAATCCTTTTAAGTTGTATATGGATTGCAGTAACCAAGTTATTCACCAGATAAAATAGGAATGGCCTGCAGCAGGTGTTTTATGAGAAGTTGGGAGCACCTGAGTGATAGGGAATAGATAATGTGGTGTTGTGCTGCTTTAACAGAAGAAAGATTTTTGAGAAATAGTCACATTCTTGGATTCTATTTTGACTTTACAAAGAGTTGAGGTAATTTCCCTAGAGTTGCTTTACAGAAATTTGTCAGCATAATAGAAAACTATCTAGACTGCAGATACTCACTTTGCAATTTTAGACAGAAATAGCTTTCTCTGTCTCATTTAATTTGCTGTCTATATCCTTGATTTTATTTTTTTTCTGTCTTCAGTGATCTTCAGAATCATTTTAGTACTCTAGAATTCTAAGTACTCTAGAATTACTCTACTAACTTATATCATTGTTTCAGAAGTATCTTTTAAGTTCATACTAGCCTATGTAGGCACTTGTCAGTGTTTTTCTGGTGTGTCCTCTGTGTTGCAAGGAATGATGACACATTTGCAGTAATTGTCTAGCACTACAAAAATTAGTTCTAGAGACACCAAGTTGGGCGGCAGTGTTGATTT
>NW_009193361.1:0-5096 GCF_000690835.1 Fulmarus glacialis
TGGCTGCCTACTGGATTAAACCACAACACCCTCTTTTTCACCTTAAACCTTTGTAGTTTTATAGTCTTTTTCTAATTCCTTCAGCTAACAAAGAAACATTTACTTTTCTGATTCTGAACAAGAATCTTGAACAACCTGTATCTAGACTATTTGTGTCCATACTGCTATTATGTAAAAAAAGAAACTATTCCAAGAACTTATATAGATTGCTATATTCTTATTCTGTTTCCTAGGCATCCACTATTAAACACATTTAGTATCATGATACTGATCTGGTACAACAGTTCTTACAGTTTCACAGGAAATATTTTTCATCTGTCTGAAAGTATTTATTAATGCACTACTACTAGTACCCAAAGGATTGTATTCATAGAAGCAAGAATGTGTTTTTTTCTTTTTTTTTCTTTCTTTTTTTTTTTTAAATGTGTAACTTGACAGTTTTGCTAAGTTGTTTATGATTAACTTATGTGGAAATTACACGTATATGCTATTCAGTGGGTATTAATTTACTTTATAACTCTACATCTACTGTAACTGTTCTATTTAATGTATCTTTCTCCATCAGAGACAACTGAAACTGAAATTCTGTCTGAATGGATTCTGTCAAGGTTTCCTCCACCTTTTAGTTTAATCTTTACCCGGCCCTATCACTGTAATCCCATTTCCCCAGAAACATCAATAAAGATTTTGGCTTGTCTGTATTAGTTGCTTTGATGAGGCCACATCATAGTTTTACAAACATTTTTCTCTTTTAACCATTGATGTGATGCACTTTGAATTGGCAATCAGTGTTTTTATATTTATAAATTTGCAGTTAGAAATTAGTTGTTGGTTATGAGGAGCATCTGTTCTGACTATATTTGGCATAGCTGTAATTGGCATAATGTTTGCTAACCAAGGAAGACAGGGTAGATTACAGCAGAGCAATTCTGAGACCATACTAGCTGTCAAACTGTGTTATAAACCAGTTTTCAGTGTCATTGATCTTTATATGAAACCTCCATCACTCAGTAGAATCACTAGGGAATGCAACTAAACTAAGAAAAAATTATATTCTTGCCCCCTACTTTTTTTTTCTTCATCTTACACACAGTAGAAAAATGACCACTTGCTGTATTTGTAGAAGCATCCACAAAACAGGCAAGTTCATCTAGTATGAAGGTTCAGAACTTAGCCTATTGGTAGGTGGTAAGTTTGTGTTAGCTACAAGCATATTCCAGTCCACGTATACCTTGCTGATCCTTCACTTGTATTTTTCTATGAGAAAATATCTTTTCAGTCAGCATAGGTTCCTCTAAAAGTTAGATTAGAAGCTAAAGCAGTTCATTAGAAATATATTTAATGTATTTATCTAGTTGTCCATTAATTAACGTATTGGTACATTATCAAATTTTCACAAGTATCTGTTTATTTACACAGTTTTATAAAATCCTCCTGCTGTTTATTTAGCTTAAGAAAATATGCAGATATCAATGACAGTACCTGTAAACAACCAGTAGTAACAAAGAAAACAAAAGAAGTCTTGGGGCAATCATTCATTTAAAAAAAAAAAAAAAACAACACAAAACAAGCTAAATGACAGGACAGTTAGAAATAATCCTGAGTTGCATTCACTTCATCTAAATTTAGGAACTCTATTTATTTCTCTATACATTCACGGTACCCAAAGATGTCTGAGACATCTTCATGGAGCTCGTGGACACTGAACATCACCAGCTGAAAACCTGGTTCTATGTCTGAGGAGTAGAAGAGATACAATAGCATCTTGAATGGCAACAGATGCCTAGCTTGATCAGCTGAACTCAGCACTAGCTGTCTGAAATATCTAAATATGAGCAAGGTGTCTAATTTCTCATTATAGAAGGTCCCTTATTTATTATACTTCCACAAACTCCTTCACAACACATGCCACAATGACTTTTTCAATTAAGTATAATCAATTTCGGCTGATCAGGTGATTGATGCCACCAAGTACAAAGTAAAGGGTGAAAAGTAAGTAAATGGGACAATATGTCATGCAGGTAGACTTCATGCAGGAAGAAATGAAGCACTAGTTACATCAGCACTGCCAAAATAAATTGTGAACATAAGAAAAGGTCCAGGCAGAAATTTATATTCCCATTGCCTTTAGAGTGTATCTGTAGCTAAGCAGGAGGTATTTACAGTTTTCCATTTATAGCCTATCCTGAGATTGCCTAAAATGCTGTTTGTCATGTAGACACATGATAGTCATGCCTTATAGGGATGATCCTACAAACATCTAGTCAAGCTGTCTTGAGACACACTTCAGACCCATCAAAATATGTGGTTACTGATTAGCTAATCTTAGTGCTCGCAGTGTAGACAGGACTGTAACAGAGACTATGATAAAGGGGATCATGCACATAAAGTGTTTGTGCTGAATTGTTCCACAAAATCTGAGTACTGGAATGAAAAAAAACACGGTAGACAGGATGATAGATTTCAATTCAAAAGGCATTTCAGACATAGCCACTTGACTCTCCCACTCTAGCCAGCTTCCTACAACTTAGCTCAAATCTAAGTACGGATACCTCCTGCTTGGTTTATTGGGGTGGAAAGATAAAGTAAAGAGTGAATATAGAGATGTGAGGCTTCACTTTCTATAGCTAACCCAATGAAGAAAAAGATGTGAACAGCACTATATCTTACAGATACAGGCTGCCATTTCTAGTCCTAAGCTATATACTCACAACTTTATGTCTAAATAAAACAAAACAGAAAACATTTTGCCAAGTGACATGGTCCAGATCACATAACCAAATTTTGCTCTCCTTCCATTTGCCCCTTGTAGTGAGTAGCCATCTATATTTTCTTAATATTTACAGTACCTGAGAGGCACTCTGCTAGCAACTGTGCCAAGGTACTTTCTGGAAAAGTGCTAAGTGAAACAGGCCATTTCTTCCCAGAAGTTTGATAATGATTGAGCTAATGTTTTGAGCCTGCTTTATGTAGCCACCCTGATTACTTGTCCCAGTCACATACTAGTAAGCCCAGCTACAGTTGGTAACTCAGCTATAGAAATGTGAATAAAGCTTTCTTTGAGATAAAGAAAATACTGTTGAAACTAGTGGTCATAATCAGTGTCCTGCATTTAATACCATAGAAAAAATAATGCTTTCTGAAACTTAAGTATCTGCAGTAGGCAAAAGTCTGTGGTCCAGCAAAGGTACATGAAATCTAAAGGTACATGAAATCTAAAGGTACATGAAATCTCTTAGGTACATCACCTAAAAGGGATGAGAGCATCACTGAGAATTTCTAAGTCTTTTTGTAAGTGCACGAGTAGAAGTGCCAGCAGAGAGACAAAGCATAGAAATAATCATGGGTAAGTGCAGAAGCCAGGCAGTAGCAGCAGAATTTGGGGGGGAAGGGGAGGGAAGCTTTTGGGGGCTATATGTTGACCAGTAGAAAAGGTACAGGAAATAAAAGTAAATCCCTTGTTGTTTGAGTCATCTTGTGTTCAGGGATGGTGCATTCCCCCCTGCGTCTCCTGGGCTGCTCCATGATCTCAGAAATTCCTGTTAAACCTTGACCTTGGTGTAATGAGTCAGGTGGTGAAACGTCCCTTGACCATATCAGGAACTCTTGCATAGCTGAGGTGGGGGAACAGTACTATCCGTATCAGGAACTCCTACTGCCTGGCCGAAGTGGGGGACGAGAGTGGGGATAATTCGTCATCCCCTGACATCCTTATCTAAGTTGTAACTTGAGTGGGACAGTACCACTGTTACTGAAACCTTGAGAATTTTCACGGATGACTGAAGCTGATCATCTTGCGACCCTATAAACAGTGGTCCTAAGTGAGGCCCTTTGAGCTCTCCTAGACCTCAGCGGGCTGCGCCCAGAGTCTCCATCTGAGTGGGACACCTCTCAAAGCTCGCGAACTCTTGAGTTTGCGACATGCGGAGCACCGTCGCCGGCTGACGACAGGACCTGGGCTGAAACACTCCTCGAGTCTCCACCCCTCGCCCATTGAGAAATACCAACATGAATATTTCACTGGACTTGAGGGAAATTTTTAACAGGTATACCTTTCTACATTTATATATATTTCTCTGTGTGTGTGTGTGTGAACTGATTTAGATAACCGACAGTAAGCATAATCTGTAATTAAGTCACTGTCGTGATTGCAGTAGACTCTACTAACGCACTTTGTAAATGTTAAATTAGTTAACAATTAAGTGCTGCTAAAATCTTGTGATCCACCTTAAAACTGTGAAGGAACCTTAGACTGCTCCTAAACACATATAGTCCCTTAGACATAAACCATTGACCAAGTCTGGGACTGGGAGTGGATCCAGCTCCACCTAAGTTCCATCTGGAGTTTAGAAAGTAAGGGGGTCTTCTCTGAACCTCGTGACTCAACAGGAGGGTCTCCCTTACCCTTTTCATCCTCAGCCTCTGTATAAATCATTCCAGCTCAATTCTAACTTGATTTTCCTTTGTATGCTTCATCCATGTAGTAAGTCATAGAGTGAACCTTGCCATCGAACTCAGTTAAGTTCCGCTTTTATAAATTTCTATTGAAATCACTTTCTGCTAATACCTTTGACAGTGATTCTTTAAGCGGCCTTTAAACCACTCATTCATGACAACTTTATACCTCTTTTATAAACAACCAAACTGCACCAGAAACTCCTGATTCAATTTAATGAATTTCTTCTCCTACTAGAAACAATGCACTGAATCCTGAACTTTGACTAGTTGCTCAGGTCAAATGGGGTTCTGTTATAGACTTGTGGTGGGTTGACCCCGGCTGAATGCCAGGTGCCCACCAAGCCACTCTATCACTACCCCTTAGGTGGACAGGGGGAGAAAAAAAAATGATGAAAGGCTCATGGGTCGAGATAAGGACAGGAGATCACTCAGCACTTACCGTCTCGGGCAAACAGACTCGACTTGGGGAAATTAGTTTAATTTATTGCCAATCAAAATCAGAGCAGGGTAATGAGAAATAAAACCAAAATCTTAAAACACCTTCCCCCCACCCCTCCCTTCTTCCCAACTCCCAATTTTCTCTACCTCCACCCTGCCAGTGGAGCAGGGGGCTGGGGAATGGGGGTTGCAGTCAGTTC
>NW_009193361.1:5107-5514 GCF_000690835.1 Fulmarus glacialis
GGGGGAGGACTCCTCACACTCTTCCCCTGCTCCAGTGTGGGGTCCCTCCCATGGGAGACAGTCCTCCATGAACTTCTCCAACATGAGCCCTTCCCACGGGCTGCAGTTCTTCACGAGCTGCTCCAGCATGGGTCCTTTCCATGGGGTGCCGTCCTTCAGGAACTGCAGCGTGGGTCCCCCATGGGGTGGCAGAAAACCTGCTGCAGGGTGGGCTCCTCTCCACGGGGTCACAGCCTCTTTCGGGTGCATCCACCTGCTCTGGCATGGGGTCCTCCATGGGCTGCAGTTGGATATCTGTTCCACTGTTAACCTCCATCGGCTGCAGGGGGACAGCCTCCCTCACCATGATCTTCACCACGGACTGCAGGGGGATCTCTGCTCCGGCGCCTAGAGGACCTCCTCCCCCT
>NW_009193361.1:5686-8804 GCF_000690835.1 Fulmarus glacialis
CCAGCTGTCATTGGCTCTATCAGACATAGGGGAAGCTTCTAGCAGCTTCTCAGAAAAGCCACCCCTGTAGCCCCCCCGAGCTACCAAAACCTTGCCACGCAAACCAATGCAAGACTGCTTCCAAAGCATTTTATTATTTAAAATGAAATTATTACTGTAGCATATTTGTTGTATTTGCGTAATTTGGATTGGGAAAAAAATCGTAACCAGAAGTCTTTTATTACAAGTGAAAGGTCTTGAAAAGATCATATTGTCTCTCTCACTGAGCACATCAGCAGCAAAATCATTCTGCCCAAGGCACAGGAAACAAATACTGTTAAGTACAACACTATTTCTGTTATGATCTCTCTACTGTCCTCAAGGACTGTCATGTTTCTGATATCAATTTCTTGATATGTCGCTTTTTGTAACAAGTCTGTGTGCCCTTGTACACACTCAGCCTGTTCATCTGCTTTCACAACTATGGACTTTCAAGACTGGAGGGACAACCAAGGACAATAGTTCTTCCTGAAGCTCTAGTGCTGTAATAAGAATAAACTGCCTCATTTCCTAAGAACCCTGAGCCTACTTGTACACTAGGATTAGACAATGAAAATAAATGTGTTACTGTCTTTGACTTATTCTCAGTAAAATTCAAAATATCTGAATTATCTATTAATAACCTCTCACATTAATGTATACTCTCGTCTTGGTTTTGTTGTGCTTTATACAAAAACCTATCACTCAGACTCTAAGGAACAGGGAATGAATTTCACATTGGTAAATAATAGCACTGATAGAAAATATAGCTATATTACTAACAATCATTTATATAAAACTCTAGGATGTGCTATGCTTTACAAAGAAAGAAACATTCCGACCTGCCAAAGTTACTTAAGCCAAACAAAAGACAAAGAAAACTACTGCAAACCAAAGCACAGGACAACTCTCATGAAAGCTGAGGAGTGTTAATTTTCACAAAACAAAGAGAAATAATTCATAATATGTATTTTACAAGAAGTCTTTAAAAAAACCCATATAGATAAAGACAAGGTTCATTCTAGTTTTACAGATGCAGTGTTTACAGTTGGTGGTTCATACCTCCAGTTTTACTTATTGACCTCAATTGATCTCATCTAATTTTAGGTACAAACATGTATGATCAAGATCACCCTATCTAGTCTGTTAAAACAGATATACAACTCCAGACGGTGAATCAGGTCTCAAAAAATTCCAGAAAGATGTGTTTTTATTTAGATGGAAAGCCTTGGCTAATCACAAAAATATATTTTTAAAATATTTTCTATTTTCTTCTAATGTTTATATGCATACACATATATATTGGTAAGCACATTGTATACTTTGGTCTGTATGGCAAAAGAAACTATTGACTTGGTCTGTCTTGCTACCTAAAAAAGGGCTATGGAGCAATCTAGACTGCAAGTTCCTATAGAAATTGTCTGTCTATTACTGCTTTACCAACAGCTCCGAATTTAACTCTGACCTAATTTAGCCAGAGCCTTCTAGACATTGCAGTACAATTGCTACATAACCAAAGATTCTTCTTGGTTTCCTCCTCTAACAACATTGTTACTATTTGTAAATTAATTGATCCAATAAAGTATTGATGAAAGATTCAACCTGTTCTTGGTAGTGGAGTGGAAATTTATCCTCACCCTGAAAATAATTTATTTGTGACCTGTTTTCTCTCAAAGCTATGTGACTAATATTTTCTTACAGCCTACGTATATCAGGACAACATCTTAGCAACTATGATAAAAGTAAGTTTACAGAATTTCTGGATATATTTCATGGTCACTGTAAAATGCATGATGCTACTTTTACCAACCAATAAAAATTTAACAATTTTTTAAGGACTTGGAAATTCCAAGCCCATAATTGTGTATGTATAAATAATATTTAAAGCCAATGGTATATTAAATTTATTACAGACAATAGAGCTGAAAGTACTTAATCAGAGTTGACTCTCCCATAGTGGTCTTTATGGGCATAATTAATATCATGTAAGAAGACCAGTTCTGGACTTTATTATATATGATTTTAATATACTAAAAAGCTAGAACACAATAAATGATTAGTGAGAGAATTTCAAAAGCTTTATGCATCTCCGGTGAGCACCAAGATGTTCTATGCAGCAGTCAGCTTGGTCTCCAGAAAATGCATTATTTTCCTACTTTTCACAAAAGTAAAGTGTTTAAAAGTTGTTTATATTCCTTTCCTCTAGTCCTCTTTCACACACAAACGAACACTGCACACACTCCCACACAGACTGCTTTGCAAGGTTAGTAAAAATTAATCATATTAAAACTAATGAGTGAACATAGAAATTAAAAAATATGTGAAAAAATAATCCCAGATTTTTTCCCAGGTAAATTTCTGAACAAGGCAATTATCAGTGGAGTACAATATCTGAATCTCTTTTATAGTATTTTAATGTTTTCTTGAAAAGATTTTTTAGTGTTTCGTATCATGAACACATCCTGAAACACCAGAGATAACTTATTTTATGTGATGCAGCCATCAAAAAGATTAAGTAAAATTAATAAATCTTAGTATAGGAATTGTATATTTTATCCCAAATGTTTCAAGGGCGTCTACATCAATCAAAACACATGTTTAAAGGTGTGCTGGTTTTGGCTGGGATAGAGTTAATTTTCTTCATAGTAGCTAGTATGGGGCTATCTTTTGGATTTGTACTGAAAACAGCGTTGATAACACAGGGATGTTTTAGTTATTGCTGAGCAGTGCTTACACAGAGTCAAGGTCTTTTCTGCTTCTCACACCCTACCAGCAAGTAGGCTGGGAGTGCACAAGAAGTTGGGAGGGGACACAGCCAAGACAGCTGATCCCAACTGACCAAAGGAATATCCCATACCATATGACGTCATGCTCAGCAGTAAAAGCTAGGGGAAGAATCATGAAGGGAGGACGTTCGGAGTGATGGCATTTGTCCTCCCAAGTAACCGTTACGCATGATGGAGCCCTGCTTTCCTGGAGATGGCTGAACGCCTGCCTGCTGATGGGAAGTAGTGAATGAATTCCTTATGTTGCTTTGCTTGCACACGCAGCTTTTGCTTTCCCTATTAAACTGTCTTTATCTCAACCCACAAGTTTTCTC
>NW_009193361.1:8816-13553 GCF_000690835.1 Fulmarus glacialis
CCGATTCTCTCCCCCATCCCACTGGAAGGGAGTGAGTGATTGGCTGTGTGGTGCTTAGTTGCCAACAACTACAAAAGGGCTTCAGCATTACCCGTTTTATGGACTTATTCCCCATTTATAATAAAACTTTCTTTTTTCCTCAGAGGGTCTTATATTAGTTCATACTTTATTTTCAAAACTTGTTTTTTCACAAATTCTGCCATAATCAGACCTCTCCTCTTTATAGAAATGAAAGAGGGTGTAGGTACACACATGTACACGTAGAAAAGACACAGACTTACTCTGCATATGCTCCAAACCAGTTGGCTATGAACCAGCTTCACTTTAGAAGGCCTACGGCCATATCAGCCCAGGATATAGACACATCAGAGCATGGAGAAACTTGCATCTATCTGCACACATCCATATCACAGTGCTGTCAGATATTCTCAGAACATAATTCACGCAACAGGGAAGTGTGAGGAGCATGATGTAGCTGAAATTATACCCATCTATACTTTACCACTGGGTAGGTGGAGGTAGCCAGATTTCACCAGCCTTAATCCTCTCCTGGAATCAGACATGAAAGCGCTGTCTTTGAAAGACTGAAGGTTCATTCTTTTTTCAAGAATTCACATAATTCCAATCAACTTCAGCCTTCTTTTTCCACTAGACCAGTGGTGGGATTCTTCTGCCCTAGCTTCGGTTTCTAAAAGTTAATATCTTGATTCAGCTGTCCATTTGCAGTACCATTAAAAATGCAGTTGGCTATCCTGTCTGTGTTCCAGTTGCTACTCCAGGACACAGGTCTCCCACAGTTCCCAAGACATTTGAAACAGTGATAAAAACTTGTGTGTTGGATATTTAAGTTCTGAGAAAATCACCTCCAGGATCATTTAGTTTCATCCTAAGACTGGTGTCTTAGACCGTTCAGATCAGTGTCACTGGAAAGATTATTTCTCTCCACTGATTGATTGTACAGGGAGTTTAAGCATCTTTGGAGAACCTAGGGTATCCAAAACTTCCAAAATGTATTAGTAGATAAGTCAGAAGACCTGTGGAAGACATACAGCCAGGCAGCTGAAGGGCATTGCAAATGACACTTGGTGAATATGTGTGAGCACTGAACTGGTCACCGGAAGGACTGTCTCACACACAGATTTCTAGCTTTTAGAAATCAAGGACAGAGTTTAGACAACATAGGCACCTGGTGCCACTATAATGTCCAAGACATCCACAGAGGCTGATAGATATGATGCAACTAGAGACGAAGTGAGTTCCATGGGGCATCTAAAACAACATGAGACTCTTGCACAGGAGTAAATGAAATGAATAGATCTCTAATGTGAAGCTTAATAGCTCCAAATTCCATTGAATATTTTGACTTTGGGATCTATTCAGTTACCTAAATTTACTTAACTGATACTGTTTGAAATGCCCTAGCGTATTAGGACATGCAAATAGGCTGGCAAATAATACAGGGGGCTTACAGGAGGTACGTTCTAGAGTATTTTAAAGGACACTAGAGGCTAACAGTCAGGCAAGTAAAGTGTGTCCCAAGAAAAGCACCTGAGATGGTAATTCAGAGAAACCCTGATGGCACCTGCCAGATTCACAGTGCTCAGTCTGGAGCTGTGTTAACTAGTGAGTCCATGATTCATTTGATCTTGATGCTTTTTTAAAAACAGATACTTGAAACTTTTGGCCTGATTCTCCTGTAAGTAATGATCCTTCTGAACTAGTCTGTAGCCTATAATCAGTTCACAAACTGCCTGGCAGAAAATTCCTTGGCAACTGTCCATTAAGTCCATACTGTTATTCAATGCTCTTCTGGCAAAGGGCCCACTAGAAAGCTTCATAATATAGAGATGCCCATTACGAACAGTAACAATTCATGTTTGCAGAAATTTTACTAGTTGCACCAGCATAATGTATGCCAGCACACTTAAAACTCTGAACTTATACCAGTATAATTCTCCACGTCAACATTTTTATACCAAACTAAGTGTGTTTTTTTGGCTTACCTAAAGCTGTTTCCTAGGCAATACAGGAAATTCCTCTTCTGTGGCTTAGAAGATATTTCAGAAAGAAATTATGTGGAGTCCTCTTTGTAAAGCAAGAGAAAGACAAAACTAAACAATTCATAAGTATAGTTTTCTGAACTGAGACATTTTGCCACAAAGCCTGGTGAAAATGATGTTTAAAAAACCCTGTTTTTGTATCAGATAGAAAGAAACACCTAATAGGGAAAAAGAACATAACAGATGCTTTATGTTCCAGCAGCTATAAATTGCACTTTCCTTTTGGCATTGGGAACTCATTTTAAGAATTAAAGTCTCCCTGAATGCTCAGTAGCCATGGAAATTGCTACTGTTATTTAAATATGAAATCAGGCCTGTTTACATTACTTTCAAGTACTAACTAATAATTTTGGTTTAAATTACCAACTTTCTAAATTTACATGTAGATATCAAAGGTAGATTCTACGTGTACGTTATTGTGATTATAAGATTACATAATTACCATTAGAATTATTAATTGTAATTAAAAAATAAAATTATCAAAATATGTAATAACCATTCTCTACTGGCTGTAACTTCGTATCATAGTAACATTTTCAAAATGAAGTTCCACTGATGAGGGGTACATGAAAGATTTGCATGACCTAGCTGCCTGTGCTACTAAAGAATTCTATTCCAGACTTAAATACATATGTTATCCTTGTTCAAAAAGAAATAAATATACAGAACCCAAGCCAGTAGCCTAAACAGAAGCTTGAAGCGTCATCTGAGTTCCTCTGAGATATCCAAGGTATAAGAAGCTGGCAGATATAATACAGAACCCATGGGAAACCTGCGGAGAAGCAGCTAATGACTATTGGGGTACTGTTGGCCATTCCAAAAGGTAATATGTTTGGACAAAGGAAATGAACCCTTCTTCTCTCCTACTCGCTCCGTTTGTATAATTTCCCTTCATTTGGCGAATTGGAGGATGAAATATAACTGCCAGCTGAACTGTACGATTTATGCCTTAGATATGTTTAGACAGAATCTGATATTTCATGTGCTTATGTCAAGTACTCTTTTATTTCTATTTTTCCATTGTACTGTGAGAATGTTGTGAATAACACTTTTTATCTGGATTCAAAGAAAAGGAATCTTTGTGAATATCTACACCAGAAAAGAACTATGTACTGCACTAGATTTCAAACCCAGAACAATGTTATTTATTTGAATTATTGTCTCGTAAAAATGAACAATAAGCTTTTGAGCTGTCAGAATGCAGGAGATCACCATAGATTGGGGTTTTTGGAAGTAAATAAGGAAATTTTATGAGAAATATTAAAACTGTCTGGTAAACAAGAATTCTGTTTCACATATATAATGTCAAGAGATTTAAATTTATTTTCATTTTCCACCACCATAAAACTAAAATTTATCATAAAGCAAACAATCCCATAAGGACACAGAGGCATGTAGGGTACTTGCTTGACTTTAGGAAGAGCCAAATTTAATTCTTGCTTTAAATAACTTAGTGTAGAAATTAAATTTTGTTCACTCTTGAGGTGATTAACTGAACCACTAAGCCTGTGGCTATTCTATAGAGTGGACTTCTATAATTAATAATTTCACCCTGAAGCCTGGAAAGTTTTATTGTAACTAGTATTTTCCATGAAAACTTTTTACTTCCATGAAGAAGAGTATATCTTGACAAAAAAGAAAAAAAGTAAAAAAAAATCTTAACAAGCTAAAGTGGAAAAAGGTTAGAAGAAAGGTGAAAGAAATGTCTGGCAACAGTTATTAGCAAGCAAGAAGAAATGAGTAGATGAGCAAAACATCAAAAACATTTCCTGAGTGATACTTTTGTACATTTTGGAACAATTTGAGTTCTGGTGTAGTACAGCTGTATTATTCCCACTGCCTAACAAACTGCAGAAGAATGACACCAACTGTGACCACGCTGAAAGACCTCAATTATCACAGTTCTACATGACTAGGATAAAGATACTACCTCCCCCCCCGCCCCCGCCAGAGGAACAGTTCCTATGATATTCTTATCAGATGGTGTCTGATGAGAGTGCTTCCTCTGTGTAAGGACTGTGTTTAGGATTCTACAGACAATGGGTCCTTTATGGAGCTTAGATGTTGTTTTATGGAAGTGAAGAGCTGGCTGTTGCTGAGCACGGAGAACACAGTAACCTGCTGAGAAAATTTAATAAGTACCACAAGATAAAATCTCATAACTGAGTTGGGTGGCAATGTTCCTGGGAAATACAAACAATATTTCTGCTGGACACCAAAAAAGGTCTTTTCTAAGCTCTGAGCTTTCCTATGTTTGTGTATACAATGAATGTACAACAGAGGAAGGAGGAAGCCAAAACTGACTGTGAAAAAGAATTTGCATTACTGCATTTTCACTCTCTGTGTGGAACCTGACTATGCTAAGACAGTGCTAAAGATTAGTCTCACTTGAAAACATAAACAAACATGCACACACATATTGGCTTAGTTTATTAATCTGGTAGTTTCAAAATTCAGTGCACTATTCCCTGCTCCTTTTCCTGTTCTGGGGTTTGGTTTGTTTTTTTTTTTTCCTTGTTTTATATGGGCACTATGCTTACAAGTGACAACATATTTATGCACTTGTGACATACATGCAAATAAATGTGCATATTTATACTTTGGGGATACAATTATTTTCTCCAGTTTCTTGATGAAGACTAGACTTGGTAGCATCTGTTAAGCATTACAGGAATGC
>NW_009193361.1:13584-23884 GCF_000690835.1 Fulmarus glacialis
TTTTTAACTAGGCTTCTCACTGCTGAAGCAGACTCCTTTGTCTTTAACTCAACCAATTCTTTTAGCCAGGAAAGCTCCTTAAGTCATTATAGCTATCTACATTAAGCACATCACCTGAAACTGTACTAGTGTTAACTGTACAGGATTTCCAGCCTATTACAAAGCATCTCTAAATCAGATAGATGTAGACAACTAATTCAAAGCTGGAGATAAAAGTGATCATGTATAAGCATCAGTAAGATATACCTTCAGCTTTGTCAAATTACAAAAAATGTACAACTCAGGTAATAATTTTTCTTAACTTATTAGAACATTTCATAAGAATCTTTTTATGAATAAATGCAGTAAATGAATGTAAAAGATTCATTTGTAGATAAACAAGAAGAAAAGGAAGAGTAATTGATCTGAGATTGTTTTAGATGTAATCAAGAAATTATTAATGAAATAACATTTTGTAATACGAAACCTTTTCACTAAGTGTTGTATAACTTTAATTTACACTTTTGATATGAAAATGAGTAGCATCAGCATCGTGGATAACAGTGGTTGAAAAGACATGTTGAAAACTAATGATATATGGAAATGGCATCCCACGAGACTTCCAAATAACAGGTTTTTTTCAAGTTTACTAAATTCTCAGTGTGCCAAAAACCTGAAGAGTATACCCGCAGTCAAAAATGGGAATGACATGAGGTATCCTTATTGATTCTGGAAAGTTACTCTACAGTATCTCTCAACAGAGAGTTACTCTACAGAGCTGAAGGGAGGGAACCTAATCAGAATGATTATCAGATGAAGAAATGCATAATTTTAAGCAAGGGAATATGGCTATTGATTCCCCCAGATAAAAAAACTAACATTTTTAACTACAGTATTCTGAAAACTCGTAAGAAAACACTTGCGTCTTACATTGCATTTTCTACAATAACCTGAACCAAGAAACCAATTAGGCAGGTGAACTGTTCTACTACAATACTAAAGGGTTTTTTTAGCTTTACTATGCCTTCGCTATTTTTGTCAAGTTCCTACTATTAGCAATCTAAATCTAAAACAGGTAAGAATAACAAATGGATAATAAGAATGATAACTATATTCTTATCACTTCTATTCTGCTCAGCTAACCTTGATGCTTTTGTCAGAGGAAACTTGAATTGAACTCATACATTGCTAGATTTTTTGTTCTATAAAACTTAATGACCTATCTTTGAACTGCTGACTGGAGTTGAGTTTTCTTATTTTCACCTATTTATGCAAAAGCAGGAAGAACTTGAAATTCCGGAACCTTTGAAATCGACAGGATAAAGGTTCTAGCCTTCCAGGTCCTGTATAATGAGCATCTAAAGGAGTTAAAATTTGGGGTTATATAACACGTGCTCTTCTGCTTCGAGGACAGAGAGATGTACTAAGTAGAGTTATCTTTCCACAATATATAAAAAATGTAGAATTGGGGAAGGTATCTGAAAGAAGGAAAGAGAATGGAAAGTAGCACAAATAGTAACAATTTTAAAGTAAATAAAATTAGGCCAACATATCTCCTCAAAAATAGTACTATTCTCGTGTCCGAAAATGAAATTAGATACTATTTTGGAAAAAAAGAGTCAGTTTTTCAAGGCAGTGAAACTAAATTCTCATATATGTGTAATACCAGAAAAAAAAAAAAAAAAAAAAAGAAATAATCCTAAAATGAGTATTCAGATACTATGCCTGCGCAACTATCAATGAGATTTTGCCAAGCCACAGGTCTGAAGAACTGAGAGAGATAAGAAAAAATCATTGCTGTAGTCCTCTAGGGATGCCTCAGGCTAGATAAATCGCTTTAAGACTGACAAAGACATTCATAACTACAGAGACCAAAATGGAAATACTGCCATTAATGCCCCCTTCCTGCACTTAAATAAAAAAAGGAATTAAATGGTAATGTGTATTGTGACTCAGAATAGGTGTCATGCACAAATAATTGGTTATTACCTTTAAAGAGAAAGAATCATAACAGAGATACAACAGCTGTTATCTTAGATAATGCATCTTAAAATGAGAAAGGAAAAACAAATTATAATATTTGCAAAATTACTTGAAAAAAGAAGAACTTTCTATTTTCCACGAGGCGTCACCAAAGTCTTTCTACAGAAAGATTCCATAACATGCAGAAGACATAAAATCTGAGTGGCGTAGTTTGTTTATTATGAAGGCACTTTGTGTGCAAAGTAGGAATGTTTGATGTTTAACTTATCTAGAAAGCCAAAGTTCTTAAGGAACCACTAGCACTGTGTTTGCACTCTGAATAACATGGATTAATTTAGTCACTGGAAAGGTGTTTTTGATGTGCATAATCTGCACTTTATGTTCCAATTAGCAAGGCTCTATGACAAATAGCATACTGCAATAGCTCCTGTACAGCTGTATAGAATAGAACTATGCCACCATCTGCTTTTTTTAGTAAGTTGAAGAAACAATGATGAAATGAAAGCTTTTGAAAACTGAGGAGTTCAATTAGTTTTAAAGGCCAGACAACGCTTTGATTTGGACTAAATAACAGAGGAAGACTGGCCAGTGAAAGAATAACAAGTGTGTTCCTCTGTGCTATGTGCCTGTTACAAATAGAGCATCTCTGTTATCTAACTGAAGCAGTTATATGCCATCTTAGGTATTCTTACCATAATATTGTGTTCTAATATATAAATTTGGTTTGCCCACCTCCACATAATAGTGACATTAGATAAGAACTAACAAATACAAATTCTTATTACTTCTCTACTCTTATTCAGAAATTGTTATCGGTAAGCTTCAACATAGTCTTCCACTGATATTCATTGATTTTACATGAAGTAGTTAACAAATGGTTTTGTAAAAACAGCATAATAAGCAGAAGATTTTACCTCAGCATTTAGAAAGATCACAACAAATAAAACATACTGGAATAAATACATAAGGTATTTAGGCATCTATTTAAAATGTGTAATTGTATTCATTCAAGTTCAGATGTTAATTCTCCATACATTTGACAAGTGGTTGCAGTGATTGTCCATAAATATAAATGTACTTAATAATCTACCAGGATATTCTGGGAAATTTTGGGTTTTTTTTAAAAAAAAAAAGTAAATCCTGGCCTGTTTTAGCTTTTAAGAATGTGTCATGGTTTAACCCGCCAGGCAGCCAAACACCACACAGCTGCTCGCTCACTCCTCCCCCCCACAGTGGGATGGGGGGAAAAATCACAAAAAAAGGTAAAATTTGTGGATTGAGATAAAGACAGTTTAACAGAACAGAAAAGGAAGGGAAAATAACGACAACAACAACAACAACAATAATAACAATAACAGTAATAACAATAACAATAACAATAATAATAATAATGGTAGAATATACGAAATGAGTGATGCACAATGCAATTGTTCACCACCTGCCAAGTAGAGATTGCTACTTCCTGGAACATGCCTCCCATTCATATACCGAGCATAACGGCACATGTTATGGAATACCTCATTGGCCAGCTGGGCCAGCTGTCCTGGCTATGCTCCCTCCCAGCCTTTTGTGAATCTGGCAGAGCATGGGAAGCTGAAAAGTCCTTGACTATAGGGTACTTAGCAATAACTAAAAACATCAGTGTGCTATCAACATTCTACTCATACTAAATCCAAAACACAGCATGAGGAAGAAATTTAGCTCTATCCCAGCCAAAACCAGGACAGAATGCTTTTAGCTTTAAAATAGAAATAAGATACTCTACAATCCTGAAAAAGCTCCAACCTCTTTACTCCTTCAGAAGAGCAAGTTCTTGTTTTGCCTATGCATATAGAAATTTATAAGTATTGTCAGTTTATCTGTCTGTCCAGAAAAAAACTGTACATCTATAGGATCTGTCTTATGTACTGGCAACTTCTTCTTGCATATCCTATTTTAAAATTTTGCTTAGTTTTTCTTGTGAGATTTTTTTCTTTTTTTTTTTCTTTTCTTGTTTTGAATGGAGAGCTTTAGAAAAAAAATCTAATTTTATACTTTTTGCACCTCTGGAGAAGAAAGTTATTTTGCCCTCTTTCTTATTTTTCCTTTCTTCTCAATGAAGAAACCTTCACCCAGAAGTCCAGGTGAAATCCCCCTTTTAAACTCTAAAGTTACAGGGAAACTATCATGTCTGAACAAATACAGCCTCTTGGGAATGTAAATAGATGCTTAGTTTCTCATTATCTCTTTATTTTCCTAGCTTGACTGATTTTGCCCATGCATGCATGATAGTGGGAAGTGAGAAAGATCTTTCAGAGTTTGTTCAACCCTTCATTCAACATACAACAACCTTAAGCACAGAACAGCACTTACTTAAACCGGGCTAAAAATTACTTACCCTATAGTACATATGAGTCTTTAAAATATTTTCTTAAAGAGTCTGTATTGTTTGTGCATCTATCCAAGACTGGATTCCTCATGAATAACAATTTCCACCATATGGCAAGCCTTTCACACCGCTTAACACATTACAAATAAAAATGGAAGGAGGACAAAAGCTCAAGGAAGTAGATATTCTAAGAAAACCATTCTTTCCTCTTAAAGTGATTGTCCAGACAAATTCCATCTCTGGTAACCAGTATACAATTCTTTCAGCAAGTGTTAGGTTACCTTCATTTGAAGATAAGGTTCAGGACAAACCTATTAAACTAATGCAAATCTGCACTTCTAGACCAAAGGCATAGGGAACGTGGCAGAGGACCTGGCAGGGGAACCTGGAGGGAATAGTATAAACCCACAGTTTGATAGTATCAAAGACAGAAATGTTTCTGAGAGAGTCCACAGATGGTAATGTTCCCTCTCTGAACGTGCTTTTAAATTACATTTGCTGTCACACCTTTGGTACAAGGCAACAAGCTTTGAGAGAACTTGTAACCTGTTTATAGGAATACCTTGGGACAAGGAAGCCATGAAAGTATAAACCATTCTAATGACTACCACAACTTTTTGAAATGTACATTGTTTACAAAATGTTTTATTTTATGTTTGCAAAATCTCATATGAAAATTATCTTTGAAAAGACATGAGGGATTTAGAAGAAATATGCCATAATTCACTCTTCAATATTTCTTCTTTCTTGTTACCTGGCTCTTGAAGAAGATACGGGACATTTGGACCCAGATTCTTTCTGTGCAATTGGAGAAAAGCTTTAAATTAGAACCTTAGTCATATTTTTGTCCAGAGAGAGAGAAAGAGGAAAAATGTTTCAGAAATGACAGTCAGAATTGGACTGAATCACTTGTAGGAATATGCTACAGACTTTCAATGACCATAGAAATAGCTTAGGATGACTACAGTGCTAAAATAGATAGAAAGAGTCTGAAAACACTTTGTTTGAATCAGGTATCTGAAACCTGAATAAGCATCCTGAGGGCAAGCTTCTTTTCCCCCCCTGCTGTGTCTGTAATACGGAAGGTAGCTTGATGGGAGGTCCTCCCATATGTGGTCAACTGACCTGATAAACTCGTTTGAAGTCTGAGATGCTCTTAAGCTTTGTCATCAAGAGGTGATCTGTTACTTCATGTACTTGGAAAAACAGAAGATAATTACAGTATTCTGAGAAACAAAAACTGGATGTGAGAATTACCAAAGTCCTTTTTTTCTGTCATCTTCAAGGAGAAGAATATGAATATGTGGAAGTGCTAGATCCTGACTGTTTTCAAGGAGGTTTTGTACATCATCATCACAAAGAAAAAAAGTCAGCTGCTTCTCATAAATTACTTCAGATGGGATTTTAATCCACAGGGAAAAATTGAGTGGCAGAGTATCTAATATTCCCAAGTATCAGAAAGCCAGAATAAAAGTGTGCCTGCTGCATCTACTGAAGAAAAATTCATTCACTCCTTTTGGGTCAACAGTAGAAGTGGAGACTATGCAGGCAATACACTCAAAGAAATAAATGACACAAACCCAGCACTGACATCCCAATACACGTTCTGAAAACCCCTTAACTGGCAGAATCGTTTCTTTTGCATTGAACACATTACCACTGGTTTCAAACTTCTTTTCCTCCTTTTAGACATCATAATAAGAAATAAATAGAATCTCAATACAGCAAAAACAACTGAGTAAAGATTTTAAAGTCAACATAAAATTATGTGTCTTAAGTACCTCTTTTCTTCCATCCAAACTTTTCATTTTGCCTTTCTGTCTCTCAGGGTTCAGCTCAAATCTTCTTTGCACACACAGATTCTCACCTTTCCTCTTAGAGGTGTCTAGGGTGTCCACAACAATATTCTTGTTACCTCTTGAAAATACTACTATTGTGCTCCACACGTGCATGTTTCAGGACCTGTTTCTCCCTTGTATCGATGAAGACTCCTCACACAGTCTTCAGCTTGACCCTTTTTTATTTCCTCGAATTGTTACATTTTAATTCTTGTAGAGATTTTGAGACACATTCATAATGTGGAATAGTTCTTAACTTACTGTGTGATTCTCCTCCCCTTTTGCTATAACATTCTCAAACTCTTACCTTTCCTGAGGGAACTATTGTACAAGAGTTCATAAAGGTGTGGAAAAGTAAATGTAAGAATAGAATACAGAATGGTTTCCTGAGAAGAAAGATACCTCCTTTTGGCATGTAGAAACTATAGAGATGTGTATATTTACAGATTTGTAGATTTCAGTGGTGATTCTGTCTATAATGTTGTCTGGCACTGTTTACATCACAGAGGCAGAACAAGGCATATGTATCTCATGACACCGTGTATAGACAAGCAAAAGAGTACTTTTGAACTATAGAAATTGTATGTAATTCTTGGAATGGGGAGGAATAAAAAAGTATTGCTATGATGAGAATTGAATAAGTTTGTATGATAGTTCAGGCTGGAAGGACTTCAGGAAGTCTGTGGCTGAAAACAGGATCAGTTATGAGATCGGATTAGTTACTCAGAGCTTCATCCAGTCTGGATACTCAGCTGCAGTTCTGTACTTTTTTACAACCCTTTTGATCAAATTTACAATTGAATCTAGTTAAATGACATTTTTCACTGAATGAAGTTACAGAAAAATATAATTTGTGAAGTTTAATACTAGAATTACAAAATAGCCATAAAATAGGCTTGGACATAACTTGGGATATGAATATTGTGTATCTGAGCTGTACAACTATCAGAAACACCTCCTGAACTGTATTTTTTTTCTTTATTTCTGCAGAGATTCATGTATGAGCACAATCTTCTATCTAACACAGCCATGGAGAAGTGGTTTGTAGTAAGTGGTTGGGTTGTCCCAGTCCCCTTGTATTTTAAAGTTTGATGATTTATTGCTTAAGTACTCCTTCATGTTATTCTCTTTCCCGCTGAGTTGTCAGTGAAGTTGAGAAATAAATCCATTCAAACCGAAAACCATTTACTGCATCAATAATAGGCAGTTTTTCATCTGAAAACAGGAAAAATATATCATCTATTGTATTACTGGTTTTGAAATGTTTTTTTCTTTTCTTTTTCTGACATTTTAATACACTTTTCTGGTCAAAAATCCTAGAGTCTACAAAAATGCTATGAAAGGATCAGATCAGAAACGAGATCAGACTGCTTTCTCTTAAGGTGTTGAATGTCCAAGCTATATTAATGACTAAGGTAGTTAATGCTCTGATCTAAAAATACAACAAATCAAAACTCATCCTATGGATTTTAACATAGTGCAAATAAAACAAGAATAATATAGTGTAAAGAAGTCTAGAAGTTAATCACAGTATTTCTGTGACTCACTATTGCAGCTACCTATGCAAAATTTTGCTGACATCTGCATTGAAACCAAGTGTAACATCTCTCCTCAAACATATGCATAGGATGGGATTAACCTTAATAACTTTAGACTTCTGCTATGCAGGTACCCATATGAACTAATCATCTAGACTCCCTTCGGTATTCAAGAAGAGAAATAGGAATTTTCAGGATGTACTTGACCTGACTTATCTTAAACTTCTACCTCAAGAGTGGAAAAAATGCTGTCTGGAAAAAGTCTTTAATCCAGACTCATGACAAAACCAGAATGGTGCCCGTAGTGCCTACATCTGAGATCCATTCACACACACACACACCCTCACACACACACACACAAACACAGAAACACACACAAGCCCAATAAAATCCCAACAAAAGACAGCACAAAAAGATTAGATTTTTTTTGTGATTTTTTTAAGATGTTTACTGCTTTGTATGTAACTACCATTTAAATGTAAATTGTTTTTTAATATTTGTGCCATTATTTTCTATTCTATTCTCATTAATGTTAAAGAATTCTGCTGGCAGAGTTATGAATACAAAAGCTCACACATCTAAAAAATTTTCATGCTAGTCGCTTTGTAGTATAGATACATAGAACTCAACTCCAAACTAAATATGAATATTAGGAAAGCCACTCAAACTTTGAATCTGGTGATTGTCATATCAGATTTTTAAAGAATCCACTCATTCCCAAGTTCAGAAAGTTAGGCATCAGGTGTTTTGAAGGTGCACTAATTCAATGACTTCAGTTTCTAGTTGATACAGAAGCCTGATGGATAAACAGGAACAGGCTTCGAAATTTGTAGAAGCTCATTCACATGTCTCAAGTCTCTGGAATCCCAGTTCTTACGACTCTAGCTCCAACATTTTTATTATACTGAAACTATTAACACTGTGCTTTTTTCCCAAGCCGGTCTAATCAGTTTTTTTTAATTTCTCAGCGACAAAAAAAAGTGTGTGCAAGTTGTTTAGACAGTTTAATTACATTTATTTTGGAAGAAATGTCTGTGTACACCTGAGTAATGCTTTACTTCAGAAAAACAGAATTCTTTCCATCACACCTCATAAAAGGGGATGTATAACATGGGTTACATGGCTGAATAGCACCCTGGAGGTTCATATTGCTTCAAACAGATAAAATCTAAGTACAAAATTTTTGTCACACATGAGATCCAATGATTGTACACTGGAAGATAGAAAAACTTTCTTCAATTTTTCTTTTTCTTACTCTCAGTAATGACTCTAATTTCTGATATATTACAGTGTTAATGCTCATTAAACAAGCTTTTTAAAATCACACTTTTTTGTAAACCTTGATGCTGCTCAGAAATTTACTAAAACATCATTAAATTAGGCTTCTATTTCATGTTATCTAACTTTTAAGCTCCTGAAAATAAGGAGCTGAGGCTGGAAAACAAAATATCTGTCAATAGAGAAAAAGATGCGCTTCCAGGGCACAAGCGAGCCCATCCAAAGTTTTAGTATGGGATGTGTCTCTTTTCCTAGAGAGACCTCTTTCCATCTGTTTTATTGGAGGCATAGACACCTAGTTTATGATAACTGCTTATCTTTCAGGTACCTGATGTTAGGACAGACAAAGACGAGGATAAGTGACCTGTTTTGAGCAGCACATTAGGTTTAGGCAGTTGTATCTTCAACTCATGTCACCGTCTATTTACTTGTGACTGCTTACAATGCAAGTTACTCCCTCATCAAGGAGAGTGACCGTGCTACTTCAGAAGAGCAGCAGTCTGGATCCAAGTTTAGGTGGCTTCCCACTAGATTAATTGTCTATGCAAGATTATACTGATGTTTTTCTAACAAATCCTCATTCATAAATCACAGTCCAGCTGTTTTTCACAGTAGGATGCCATATTACTGAAGAGCAGGCTGGCACCTGCCCTCGTCACTTTACATCTTACAAAGTCATTTTGATTACAGTTACTTTCATTTATTTTTGAAGTAGTTTACACGCAGAAATGATATGCAGATGACCAGAAATATCTTCAGAATACTCAACTCAGTTCTAGTCACATTATGTAGGTCAAGGAACTATGCATATGTAAAACTCTCTGTAAATACTCAAAAATCCTTGCTATACCCCAATAAATAGTCAGTAAAACTGAACAGGAAAGAACAGGAAAGTTTAACAGAGAAATTAGGTAAAGAGTTCATTAATATAAGCTTTCATATATTACCAATAATTGATAAACGGCTGGTTCACCTGACCATGATCAACTTGAGCAGCTTGCAATCTTAATTTTTAAAGTGCATAGTTACAACCAAATAAAGATTTTTTTTCTAATCTCTTTTCACCTTTATAATTTACATGGAAGACAGAAGAATCTGGGGAGTTTCCTGAACCCTAACAACTATCTTTATAGTTCTGCACATGATTGTTTTTCATGTACACACATGAAGGACCAAAGTTATCCCACCTACTATTAGAAAACTAAGCTTTCTGTTTCTTGTGTAATCAGTGGAGAGAGACACACAACATCTCCAATTGATCCAGAGCTTGGGAACGTGCATCACTTGTTTTGTATGTTCTATTATTATTATTATTA
>NW_009193362.1:0-9586 GCF_000690835.1 Fulmarus glacialis
TGGAGAAATGGGCTGACAGGAACCTCAGGGCATTGATTTGACAAAAGCCAATGCAATGTCCTGCCCCTGGGACACATAAAGCTGTACAGCACAACAGGCTGGGACTGTCCAGCTGGGAGAAGCTCTGGGGAAAATGTCCAGAGTCCTGTGGACAACATGGTCACGAGGCAGCAGTGCACCTGGGCAGCAAAGAAAGTCCCCGCACACTGGACTGCATGAGCAAGGATGCAGCCAGAAGCCCAGGGAAGGGGTCCTGCCCTGTAGTTTGGCACTGGTGAGACCAATCCTGGAACACCATCTCCTAGTTTGGGCTCCCAGCACAGGACAGACACTGACGCATGGGGGCGAGTCCAGTGGAGGGTCACCGTGATTGCAGGGGGATGCAGGGCATATGTGGAGAGGTAGAGGGTGTTGGGTACCTGCTACTTCCCTTCCTCGCTCCCTGCAGGATCATGAACTCCAGAAGAAAGACTGGGTACCACAGCTTGGATGGCCCCTGACTATCACCTCCCCAGTCACTTCTGCCTCAGGGGAAGCAGCAGGTCCAGCTCCGCACAACCCCTGTGTGGCCTAACCAGCACCAGTGCTAAGATGTCAGCCTTGACCCCTCCACTTGAGGCATCTCAATGCCTTGCCCTGCCTTCCAGCACTTATCAGAGAGGTCACTCTTCAAAGGAGATCCACACTCCAGGATGTGGACTGCTTCCTCCTCCAGGTCCTTCAGGAAGGCTTGTGCTCGTCATTACCCTCGTCAGCTGCCCTGCTAGACTCCCTGCAGGGGACCTCACCCCTCCTGGTTCCTCCTCCAAGCTGAGACCCCCAGGTGCTCACAGCCAGCTTCTCACCCCTGCACCAGAAGATCCCCACATGACTGAGCACCGCCATCTTCAGTGTGCAGGGGGTTTTGTCCTGGGGCCCGGGGGCAGCCCCAACCCCAGTGCCCCACAGCAGGGTACCATGGGGCCCTTGGGACTTCTCCCTCACCAATCCACCTTCCCTGGCTGCTCAGAGCCTTACGGCCTGCAGCCAGGCATCAAGGCTATGTATGGGGTGAGTGTGGATGGCCATGGGTGTTCCCCCAAAAACCTTGCACGTTCCTCCCCCAAAACTATCCTAACCCCTCTGTAAATCTTTGCCTGTGAAGGTAATATGGATAGTCAGTAACTGGGGCCACAACAGCCTTCTGTGTGCAAGAGGCAGGTTGCTCCAGGATGACATGATGCCCCAGGCTCACCATCTCCCTGCAGGCTCAAGGCATGACACTCGGACACAGGAAGGGGTTGTCCTACATTTTTCCTTACATCCTTGTGCAAGCCCAGGACAAGACACACTGACCCCAGGCAGACTCCACTCTGGGCAGGACAGCTTCCGCTAGTTGGAGATCATCCCAGCTCCAGGTAACTCTGGAGAGGAAGGGCAGGGCACTTTCTCCAGTAGGGGACCAGCAGCAGCTTTGTCTTTCTGCAAGCTCAGGACAGAAGTCTTTGGGAGCAGAGGAGATCCACCAAGCTCAGACCAAAAGAAAACACAGTACGTCTGCTATTTGGGGTCATTACCACTTACCCTGTCAAAGACCAGAAGGCATTTCCCCAGCATTCACACGTAGACAACATCCTCCCATCAGAGGTTCAAAGAGCCTCAATAAATCCAAGAAGCCTCCTGACCAACAGGCAACAGCAGAGCCCAGGCCCTGATGTAGGGTGAAGCTGTTCCCATAGGCTGAGCAAGGGTCAACACAAACCCATGGCCCCTTGCTTCCCCTGGGGTGACTATCTCAGGTACCAACAGCCCAGCAGCTTGGGATCTCAGCAACAGCCCAGGACCGTCACCATTTCCACCTGGCCTAAATCCCCAGTGAGCACCAAGCGTGCCCACAGCATGCTGCAGTACAGCTGCAAACATGGATATCTACACCATTCACCACAATCTCAAGGTGTCTCTCCCTGGCCTGTAAAATACATTACAACTTAGCAAACAGAGGATGCTGAAATAATGTGGATCTTTGGGAAGGCTGGGCGTGATTACTGAAACCGACCCCAACAACTGAATGTGTTACATCATCCCTCACTGGTTCCTTCTCCCCTCTTTTCTCAGAGAGCATTCAAATAAAATTAGCCACTGGCCAGAAATTAAATGGCAGACTCCTCAGCATTAATTAGCATCTTCAAACATGTGAATTGCAGAAAAGGGTGCTGCGCATATGTGGCAAAGACAAGCAGTGCACAGGGAGCATTTTAGTGACAGGCAGTCCAATTGGCTCCCCCTGCTCTCCACAGAGAGCAGAAATAGACTTGTGGCAGTGCTGGGGTAAGTTGGGTGCCAGGGAGACTGCCCCTTTTCTCCCACAGCTCCCCAGTGTCTGCCCCCTCCCTCAGTGCTCCAGCCTGCATGCCACAATGTGCCACCGTGGGACCCAGCACTGGCCCTGGCCATGGACCCAGTGTCAGCAGGGATGGAACTGTGCCGGCACAGAGAGGTGCTGGGGAGAGGCATAGTCTGGCCAACAAGCACTGCCCCCGCACCAGGACCCCACTTCTCAGCCTTGCTTAGGCCAACTGGGCCTTGTCCTTGGTGTCAATGAGTGCTACACACCGCGACAGTCCTTTTGGCCTAGGTGAGATGGGCCTGTTAAACTGCTGCTGCTGCTCCAAGAGTGCTCCTCCTCTGGCTCAGGGACATGCAGAAACACAGCCCAGGCTCCACAGCAACAGTGTTTCTCAGGCCCATCACTGTCTGCTTTGCAGAGAGGCCTCTGGTTCCGTGGAGCAGCACCAGGTCATGTTGGGTTTAGCCAGCAGCAAGTCAGAACCGGTCCTGAGTGAATGTGAGCAGGTGATCCAGGCTCTGAAGAGTGAGGAGAGGCCACTTTCCTCTTCAGGAATTCCCTCATCATTGCCAAGTTAAAGTAAGTGTACAAAACCACAGCCACCTTTCCTTCTGATCACTGGCTCTGAGACCTGGGGAGGTGATACCCTAATATCTGTCTGAGGCCTCTGTGATATAGATGTTGGATAGAGCAATGCCCATGAAAATACTATGTTAATGGTCAGCAACCGGGATAGTACCAGTCAGCACGTACCCAAGGCAGTGCTTGTGGCTGGTTTGTGTCACTGGAAACTCTAGGCCCCCATTCCTCAGTCTCTGCCCCAGTGAAATGCCTCTGCTGGGCAGGATTTGCTGGGAAGCCTCTGAGGAGACAACCTCAAAGTCAGCTTTGGTCATTCCTCTGTGCAGACATGACACAACCTTGCATCCTCAGCAATTGCTGGGTTTGGGCAAGCTGCAGGTGGTGAGCCATGGAAAGAAGGTGGCTAGGGATGAAGAGGAGGAGGAGGAGGAACTGAGCACAAAGTGCCCGAATTTTCTCACCCTCACCTCGACCAACAGTTCCTGTGTTGCCCTTTCCAGTGAGTCTTGGTGCCACATCCCACAGCAGGGCTGCGTGGTACAGTAGGGTGCTCAACCCCTGTCCTCTCAGGTCTGGCAGGTTCAGGCCAGGGAGTGGGACATGAAAGGAGAAGTTTCTGAACATGCCCCTTGTACAGCCTATGACAGCTGGAACAACAGGGACTAGGTGTACAGAGGACTGTTTCTGTGCCCTTCATCCCCTGGACAAAGTCTGATCACAAAAAACCATGTGTCTGCTTTCACTTGACAAACTTTAAAACCAGTTAAACAGGTCACCCCCTCCCTGTTAGCACTTCAGTCCTCTTGGACAGCAGGCAAATACAGGTCTGGAAGAGCTGGGTTACCCACAAAATCCAGAGAGTTGTGGTGTTCCCAGCAGTGCTTATCTGTGACTGGGCCTCCCAACAGCTGTAGAAATTCTAGGTTCCGTCAACCCTGCCAGAGCAGGCAGTTTCCGGGTCCGGGCTGTGAGCCAAGCAAACTTGCATTAGTCTGTTAACAGAATGCAGCTCTCTTCTGCCTTCTCTTGACCCCTAAATCTCATCGTGCCTCCCTAAGGAGACTGCTGGGGAAAGCAAGAAGTGAGTTTCCCATGGGTTTGCCAGAAATCAGGGGCAGAAGAAGAGGGACAGAACAGGAGGCAAAAGAAAAATGCTAAATTTTTCTAAGCCTGAATCACAGCATTTCACTTCACTCTGGATTTAGCCAGAAGTCCCAGCCAATTCAAACCGAGTCACCAAAGCAGGTTCCTGCAGGTTCACAAGGAGCTCTCACTGCTTAAAGTCAGAAGAATTCACCTTCAAGATCACTGCCAGCAGGTGCACAGGCTGGCCTTCCAGGACAACATCACCTCCTTTGCATAGGACCTCCTTCAGCTGCCTGCGTGTTCCCTTGCTGGCAGCTAGTCTGAATATCCCCTTTGTTGTATGGTATCGTAAGGATATTCTGCAAGAAACATGGGCAGGAATGAGAGCATAGTGGCTTTGGTCCACCTCTGGCAGGTGGACTTTTCCTCAGAGACTGAAGTAGGTTTGGATGGGGAGACACTCTGCTTTCACTGGGTGGGATCCACTTGCTGCTCCAAGTAGATTACACTGGGAGAAGCCTGATTTTGCCCAATCCACACTTGTGTTGGACTGGAGAACTCCATCATTTCCCTAAGTCAGTCCTGCTTCCCTACAAGCGAAACAAGGTATAGGTCAAGACTTCACCTTCAGTTCAATCTGTCAAGCAATGTGAAGAGCAGCAAGAAAGGTTTCTGAAAGTAAATAAACAGCAAAAGAAAAACTAGGGAAAACATGGGCCTACTGCTGAAAGGTGCATGGGACCTGGTGACAAATGACACAGAAAAGACCAAGGTACTTAATGCCTTCCCTCCTCAGTGTTTACTGGCAAGACCAGCTTTCAGGAATCCCAGATCCCCGAGACCCTAGGGAAAGTTTGGAGCAAGGAAGGCTTATTCTCAGGGAGCTGGGGGATGTCATTGCAAGACCACTCTCAATTATCTTTGAATGGTCATGGCGACTGGGATAGGTTCCTGAAGACTGGAAGAAAGCAGATGTCGTGTCTATCATCAAGAAAGCAAGAAGAAAGATCTGGGGAACTACAGACTGGTCAGCTTCACCTCAGTCTCTGGGAAGGTGATGGAGCAACTAACCCTGGAAACCATTCCTAAACACATGAAGGACAAGAAAGTGATCAGGAGTAGTCACTATAATTTATGAAGGGGATAATCATGCTTAACCAATGTGGTAGCCTTCCACAATGAGGTGACTTGCTTGGTGTCTGGGGGGAGAGTGGTTCCAAACAGTGGATGTTTTTTACTTTTATCCAAAGCTTAATACTGAGACCAATATCATTCAACCTCTTTGTGAACAACCTGAATGGAAACTAAGCATTCCCTTGTGCTGTCAGAGACAGAATGGTGTCTCTGTGTAATGCAGAGGGATTTTTCCCTGCCGTGCTGATCCTGCCTTAACATGGGGTGAGGCAGCCTCATCTCTTCACCCCTCACTGGCTCATTTAACACCAGGCCCCAGCATACCCGGGGGAGGCAGGGGGGAATGGGAAGATCTTGGACATCTTTCCTGAGAAAGCTGTCCGCCCTATGGTCAGGTGCTAGCAGCCTGTGAGCGCTCGCCCTCCCCTTTTAATTCAAGCTCCTGGCAAAAACTTGTCAGGCAGAGTCATGCCCAGAGCAGGGCGGCCTGCAGTCTCCTCGCTGGTGCAGTCGTGCCAGCGTCATCTCCTCCAGCTCTGGTGCAGAGGAGCTCTGTGGGTGCATCCCAGAGAACTTCGCAGAGCAAGGCAGCCTTAAACTTACTCTCATTTTCTGGAGAGCTGTCCCTGCAGCATGCAGGCCCTTGCTGGGTCACTCCCTGGGCCGCCTGAGAATGGGCGGACCTGGGGGAGGAAAAAGACAGAGCCCTGTTGTGCACTGTCTCCATGCCATGCGACCCAAGGCAGGAGTGAGCTGCCAGCACAGGGGCCCTGGCCAGAAGACAGGCCTTGGGGAGGCTCCTAGGAGATGGCCCCGCCGTGGCGGGAAAGGGAAGCAGCAGCAAGGCAGCACAGCCACTTCCACCCCGTCCTCGTCTGCCTACCAGGCCCTGCTGCACCAACCTGCCCTTGGGTGGGCATCCCAGCGGCCCCATGTTGTTCGGGGAGAGGGCACAGGCTGCCCTCCTCCAAAGCCCCCCACATCTGCCCGAGGTGCCTGCAGCACGAGGGCCAGAGCCCTCCCCAGCACTCCCCCAGGGCTGCTCTCCCCAGCAGAGTCCTAGTAAGGAGAGGGCTGAGCTCTTCCACGGCTCTGCTAGAGGCTGCCCAGACACACCTGCACGGTGCCTGCAGCAGGCACCCGGCAGGCTTGTGCAGGAGAGCAGCAGGGATGTCCAAGTCCCCTGGCCAGGACCCCGAGCTGGTGCCAGCAGCAGCACTGCAGGGCTTGGCCCCAGGGGGTCAGAGGGACTTTCAGCGAGTTTCCCAAGCCCCACGGCTGCTGCTCTGCATACAGCCCTTGTCAGCTTCCCCACCGCGTCCCCCCCAGCCCCGCATTAGGCTCTGCCTGTGCGACCCCCCCAGCTGAGGCCCCCAGAAGGAACAAACCCCGCACATACATACCCATTCTCCGTGTTGCTGCCCGCTCTCCTCCTTGACGGGGCTTTCGGTGCCTCTTGTGATCTTGGGGGAGCCTTTCTCCGCCTCATGTTGGGGAGAAAGCAAGCTCTCCGGCTTTCTTATGGGCCCCCCTTCAGCCCCAGGAGTTTTGCCTGCCCAGGGCACGGCCCCTCAGGCAAAAGTGCCAATCCGATCCCTGGCAGACGCGCTCCTGCCACGGGCACACAGCCACCAGGACAGCACGAGCTGCTTCCAGCCAGGCAGTCGTGGCCCAGAGTGCCAGGGTCTGAGCAAGGCCCTGACCTCACAGAGGGCTGGGCCCGCGTGGTGTGCGGTCATGGCTGTGACATCACAGACAGGGCCACGAGGGGGTGGGAGATGGGGAGAGACCCCGCAGTTTTCCTGGCGCAGCCCATCCACAGCCACCCCGGGGCCCTGACCCGGGGAGTGCTGGCGTGCGGCTGAGGGGCAGTGCTGGCTCCCCTGCGAGCTCCCCCGGGAGCCAGTGCATCCGAGCCCCCGAGCCTTGTTGGGCGCTGTGCCGGGTGCCGCACGTTGTGTCCCTGGGCAGGGCTCAGCACTCCTAAAGAGCCCCCAGGAAACGGGAGTGGAGGGTGATTTTTGCTCTCGCCTGATCCAACAGCTGCTTCAGGCAGTGTTTCTGCTCTTTGAATCTTCTCCTCTGCAGAGAAGAAGGGAAACTAAGCATTCCCTTGTGCTGTCAAAGGTGGAATGGTGCCTCTCTGTAAGGCAGAGGGTTTTTTCCCAGCCGTGCTGACCCTGCTTTAACGTCCGTCCCCCTGTACTGGGTCTGGCTGCGATGGAGTTGACTTTCCTCCCAGCAGCCCGTACGGTGCCGTGGTTTGCATCTGTGGCTACAAGAGCGTTGATGACACACCATTGTTTCAGCTACTGCTGAACAACGCTTACAGTGCATCAAGCTGCCTCCGTTTCTCACTCTGGCCCCTCGAGCAAAGAGGCTGGGGGTGGGCAAGAACTTGGGAGGGGACGGAGCCAGGGCAGCCAACCCGAATTGACCAACGGGCTATTCCACGCCGTGTAACGTCATGCTCGGCGATAAAGACTGGGTCTCTGGTCTTTGCAAAGGAGCCGTTGCTTAGAGACTGGCTGGGCATCAGCCAGCCTCCGGAAGGTGGTGAGCAACTGCTGTTGTTGCATGCCTTGGGTTTGTTCCCTCTTTCCTTCACTTATTAAAGTGTCTATATCCTGACGCGCACCTTTTCTGCTCTGACCTTCTTGCCATGGGCTCCGAGCAGAGCCTCTGGAGATCCGGACGGCCTGGGAAGTCCAAGTGACATTTTTTGGTGGAGCGGTGGGCTGCCTAGAGGGACATTAGCCCGTGCTCAGCACAAAAGGGAGGCCCCTCGCTTTTGTGCTGAGCATCTTTCCTTCACTTATTAAAGTGTCTATATCCTGACGCGCACCTTTTCTGCTCTGACCTTCTTGCCATGGGCTCCGAGCAGAGCCTCTGGAGATCCGGACGGCCTGGGAAGTCCAAGTGACATTTTTTGGTGGAGCGGTGGGCTGCCTAGAGGGACATTAGCCCGTGCTCAGCACAAAAGGGAGGCCCCTCGCTGGAGTCAAGCCGCTGGTAGCACTGAAGTGGCGCTGTGGAGAGCTGCTGGCGGAGCTGCCCAGACAGGAGAAGTCCGAGTAGTCGGCTGGTAGGCACCAGCTGTAATTCACATCACCAGGAGATCCCGCAATAGTGCTCAGGGCCCCACAGCTACTCCCCATTTCCTCTCCCTGCTGTGGCGAGCACCAACACCAGGCTCCACGGGCTGGGGGAAGACCCCTCCACCTGCCCCCCTGCACGGTGTCCCTGAGAAGCCCCACTTCAGCTGGGCTCTACCTCCCAAGTGATGGACAGGTCTGGCGCTGGCTGCCCCCCATACCTACGTACCTAGGTCCACAGGCTGTCTGGGGGAGCTGGGCCACCTGTGCCAAGGCACTTCATCCCTTGGGTGATTCCACCAGCACCACCCAACACCCCTCGTGCCTGCCAGGTGCCCCCCATGTTGCCACCAGCCCCCCAAGGCTGTCTTGGCCCCTACTTCCTTCTCCTGATCCCACAGGTTCCCACAGCCTCTCCCAGCTCCCCATGTCTGAGACTCCTACCGCCCCAGCCCCCCGGGCCCTGGGGACTCCTGGGGACCCCTGACACCTCCAGAGCCCTCCTGTCCTGGCTTCCCTGGCTGCTTCCAGCTGCCATGAGACACGGGTGCCCCGTTCCCAGGCACGTGCACTCCCCTGATGGCTGCTCCCAGCCCATCGCACAGCGCACAGGCCTTCACGTGCCTGTGCCCTTCCACAAGGCCCCCACAGCTGGGCCGGAGCGTCAGGGGTGCCACGTCCCAGGCAGGCCAGAGGGCTGTGCCTGGGGAGGCACCATGGGCATGGCGGGGATGGAGAGAGCTGAGCCAGGATCCCCCCAGGGGTCTGGCTGCTCCTTGTGGGAGGGTCCTACGTGGGGCTGCCACACCGGTGCGCACAGACCGCATGTCTGGCAGACACTGCCCTGAGCCGGTCACAGCCGGATTCAGCTGCCTCGGCAACAACAAAACCGGCCCAACCAATCTGAGCAGCTTGTTGTGCCCTGAACCGATCAGAGGGGTTTCTCCCTGGTTGTGCAAGGAATTCCTTGTGGGCGATACGTTGGACACCGCCCCGCCCAGGTCTCCACATGCTTCTCGGGCCCGCCCAGGTTCCCCGCTATGTCTAGACCCCATGTGGCCTTTGAGAGGGCCTGTGGAACGACATCACTCTGCTCCAGACTAACAGCCACATTCCCCTCCGCGGAGGTTTTTTTGGTTTTTTCATTTTTTATTTTTATGGTAGAAGGTCTCCCCATGCTTGGCCGAGTCCCATTATCTTCCCCTTAACTTGCACTCGATAAATGCAGGTGTAGCCTGGCTTTCCCCAGTTGCTCTGTATGACAAGTCTGATAAGCCGAAAGGCTCTGGCAAGCTCATTCTGCAAAGAAAACATGGCAAAAAGACACGTCACTCCTGGAGCGTAAGGAGCGGCAGGAGGTCCC
>NW_009193363.1:0-6484 GCF_000690835.1 Fulmarus glacialis
ACAACACGTGATGAACTGACCGCAACCCCAACTCCCCATCCCCCTGTGCCGCTGGGAGGGAGGAGGTAGAGAAAATAGGGAGTGAAGTTGAGTCTGGGAAGAAGGGAGGGATGGGGGGGAAGGTGTTTTAAGATTTGGGTTTTATTTCTCATTACCTTGCTCTGATTTAAATGGTAATAAATTGAATTAATTTTCCCAGGTCGAGTCTGTTTTGCCTGTGACAGTAATTGGTGAGTGATCTCTCCTTGTCCTTATCTCGACCCATGAACCCTTCATTGTATTTTCTTCCCCTGTCCAGCTGAGGAGGGGAGCGATAGAGCGGCTTTGGTGGGCACTTGGCGTCCAGCCAGGGTCAACCCACCACGCTCCTAAGCAAAAGTTCTTGCCCTTTTTATTTCGTCATTTGTAATAAAAAGGCCCTTTTTATATTATTTTCCAGACTGTAAAAAAGAGCATTTTTTAATGAGTACATGAGCTGGTTGCCCAAAATTTGAGATCCAGGCTTAGAGTCGTAGAGCAGATGGGGGACTGGCCTTTATTTTAATAAGCCTGTATGAACACCTGCTGTGGTGTAAGAGCACTCTTTGCATCAACAGGTGACTTTAATTTGAAATTCATTATCTTGAAGAAAAAATAATTTTTTCAGCAAAATTGCTGTATCCCTAATGAACTGTTAATTGCTTGACCACTTCAACAATCTATTCAGTGTTGGTAGGAAATATCCTGAAAAAGCTAGGCGTACGGGGCAACGTAGTCAACTCCAGCTAACAATTATGGGAAGTAAGATGAACTGCGGAAGCCACACATTACTGCCTCACTCAGGCTTGAGGATGCAGAGGACATCTCCATCTCCCACACAGGTGAACAATAAATGTACTTGAGCTGTCCAGAATTTTTGTAGTTTAACAATGGAATCAATCTCTCTGATGGTATTCTGTATTTCTTCTTAGGTAAGCAACAAAGGTTGATCTAAATCCTCATCATCATCAATACTGAAGGTAGGCACTGTGGCTCAAAGTCCTATCAATAGAGACGTTTATAATTTTAAAGGTGGGAGTACACCCAATCAATCTTCACATTGAAAAGAGACATTTTCTACAGCCCAAACTAATGAGATTACTTTCTATGGTTAATTTGTGGCTACACACAAAATGTGTACAAGTGTACAAAAAGCACTATTTCAGAATGGAGTATCACCTGAGACAGAGAAAGGTATGCAAATGTATTTCCTGAAATTTTAGGCTACCTCATAGGATAGGACATCTAACACAACTAGTCTAAATTTTCAAATAACAATAATCTTGGTCATTATTTCTCTGCACAAAGATTTTAATAAACTTGTGCATTTTGGCCCAAACCCCCCAAAATACCAACACACAAAAAATAGATCCTGTGTCAATATTTCAAAATGCAGTATGTTTCTCTTAACTCAGAATGATTGACTGAATTTCTTTAACATATACTTAAAAAATCCTTCAGTTCGGAGTTGAAGACCATATTTCAGAGGACAGACATTCTACTGTACAGCTCTATTGATACAGAAACATTTTTTTAATGTATGTTTACTTCTACTGGCAAACAAATGTATAAATCCATTTAGAATAATTTAAAGCCATTTAGAATATTTATATATAAAATAGTAGAATTATAGACAGAGCTTGGAAGTTGGCATGTTTCATAAACCATCCCCTGTAGGCACTTTATATATAGCCACTTTTTTTCAAGATAAGTGAATTTAATCTTATAGATTATGACTTTGAAATGCATTTGCCCTTGTTCTGTTTATTTTAGACATGGCCTAAATTTCTTATGATGGAAGAATAATTAATCCTATTTTATATTTGTAGCTTCAAAACAAATAGAATCAGGTGACACTTTGTTCTTTTCATGGCTGGTAATCTTTTAAAAATCTTGAAGTTTCTTCACTATAAGAAACCAAGTTCTCTGCTAAATATAACCTTCCTTTGCTTTTATTACTTGAAAAGGAAATTACTTCTTTTGTATCTTTCTCCAAAATTTGTCTTTATGCTAAGGCACAACTATAATTGTCCCTTTCAAGTCCCAAACTGACTACATTTCAGTAGTGCTATGCAAATAAAGTACAGTACGTTTGAGGAAGAAATACTCGACATCAACATAAAAAATTATGGTTACTGGTAACTTCAATAACAGAAAAATAAAATACAGCTATGTTTTCTTTTCTTTTTCCTCTTACCTTTGTTTTACTGTCAAAACAGGTAAATCCCAGAGCAAAGTCGACTGTGAAACACAGGGTATCCCCTTGCCAACTGCACATATATGTTTTAGACTGAAAAAAAAAGTATGATTTTTGAGAGAACAACCACCATCATCATTTATCATATAAAAATAATATTTTATGCAGTTTTCTTGTGTGGGAAGACACTCAGCTGGCAACACTGGTACTGCTTTATATTATTACATTTTAAAATTGTCAAAAACTTCTGACTGTAAGTCAGTATCAGATCTGTCAGCTAGACATTAACTGGAGGTCTTCTATATTTCAAGTCACTCTTCTACAAAATAAATACCATATTCTTGGAAACCATCCCTTACAAAATGCAACACAGAACAAACAAAGCCAAATCTGACTATTTCAAACTTTTGGAAAACTGCTTAGACCTGACCTATTAATGACTTCTTCCATCATTTCCAGCAAATGTGCAGGTAACAGTGCCTAAATGTTTAGTCATTGCAATCTAATTATGCAAAAGCTATCTGTCTACTTGATCTCTCCGTCTGATTTAAACTTTGTAGACAGTCTTTTTTATTTTGCAACACTTTTTTATTTGTAAATTTGGGTGACATGCCAGTGCAGCACTATGTTAGTTAATGTTAGTTAATGTAATTTAATAAGAAGAACTAATAGCTATCACTTATTAGTTAGCACTGATACTTGCTAGACAGTGCTATGTATACACCAATTCTTTGATCACCTTTCAGGTTAGAAAGCAAAAATCGGTTTTATTAACGAAACCCAGAAGTTCCGTTTAAACTTCTGAATAAGCTTTACAGTAAAAAAGTCAATTAATATTCTTCTTTACATGTGTTTTTAAGGCTAGCTAACTTGGGTATATGACGGATTCTGAAAGCACATGAAAAAGCTTCTGCTGCTGCTGTAATATGAAACAGCTTGATGACATTCACCATTCACCATTAATGGCAAAAAGCCCAATGCCTTCAGCATGAGTAGAAATCAGATCCTGTCTCCAGCCTTTCCTCGCCACACCTTACCAGCCATTTTTAAAATGATACCCTTGTGCCTTATGAAATCTTTGATTTTTTTTTTTCTTCCAGGGGAGCATTACTTTGCTCTCATTGATATTTCATAAACCGCAATGTTGCCTCACACTTAGACATTTGTTTACATGAAATTTTTGTATCTGGATAGTTTCTTTAAATTCCAAAAAAAGATTTTAACACAAGAATGGCCTAGAGGAGATTGAAAGCATTAATAAACTTGCTTAAGTTGAAAATTGTCCTTTTAGTTGTTTTTTAAAGACTTTTAGTGTAATCGAAAACTTCCACATTTAGTAATTGTAAAGGTTTCCTCATTGCACTATTAATAAAAATATTTAGAGTTATACTAAAATAAGCATTTCTGAGTTACAGATATGACATTTTATAGAGGATTTTGAAAGGGTTGGGAATGAAATTAATTTATTAGTACAGATTAGTATAATCAGCTCAACAATGACAGAGGTGTATATTATTTCTGAATAAATTATTTTGCTCATTGGTGTTCAAAGATCATATTATTTGGCATTTAAAAAGATTTCAGTGATTGATATTCAATTTAAATATCCCTACATTTTATTCAGTAATTATAAGATGGCATTAAGTCATAACTTATTCTCCATTATTTTCCAATTAAAAAGGTTATACTAGCTGAGCTCTGACTCAGCAAAGCAATTTTTAAAACATATTAAATTAGATTTCCCCAATGGATAAGCATCTAATTGCTCAGCCATAAATGGTGAATACTAAAATGAACTATGCACAAATAATTAGCCTGGAGTATTTTACAAATATTTGAAAATATTTGCAAATAATGGAACTGGTTTGGAAATTATTCACAGATAAATACTAGAGACAAACAGAATATGCTGTATTTTCACTGTGATAAACATTACAAATAGATATATAAGGTTTATACTTACAAAATACACTAATAATATTTTCTTTACAACAGAATTAGTTTGGGTTTTGCCGTATGAATTTAAAAGCCTGCCTATGGCATTTCCTCAATGACTTTGAACAGGTTCTCAGACAGCTCTGTGATAAGGACCCCCAACTCCACTGATTAACACTAGTACAGAGCACTATCCCTTTTCATTTTTGCCTTTGGAATAAGTTTCCCATACACTTGCAATTGTGTGATCACCCTTGGTTATCTACAACAATTGTTTACATCAAAGTTTAATATAAGAAATCTAGGCTTAGCTGTCTTTTAGTGAATTTTACTGTAAATAAAATAGCACTGCGTATTAGCCAGCTTCAGAACTCACAGTTTAAGCAACAGGGAGGAAAAGAATAGGTTATTTAAAAAACCTTCCTTACCGATTAGAAATGAGAGTTTTTCTGAGCTTAGGTCTAGTACTAGCTTATAACAAAACACTTGTGGATTTTAAGCAGAGGTACATGAGAATCTACAAGGTTATCTAACTTAAGATATGCATGAAAATATTTTCCAATCATACAGCTACCCTAATAGCCACCTTAATTTACATAGCTCATACATGTATTAAAATTCAAAACATTAGCAAATGTGGTAGAGTGACCATCTTTGGCTTGCACTGCTCCAGACAAGATGTAAAAGTTTTTCCAGCTCTAACCTTGGTGATTCTGAACATTATGGGGATTTAGACTGGGAGTTTAAGCCTGATGAGATTCTTTAGTCAAAGTATTAAGAATTTAGCTGTTAAAAGGAAGGCCTCACGTCTGAACTGCAACAGCTAAGAAAATTGTAGTATACACCCTAGATCAATTATTTAATGTTTTCCAAGCAATGGTGAAATGATCTGTAGAATTATTATTTGTAATAAAAGACAATTACAAAAGTCTTATCTGTGTAATTTTTCAGGTATCGGTACCTCAATGCATATACCTTTAACTCATGAAAAGATCATTAAGTTGATAATATTACTGTCCAAACAGAGGAAGAACAGTGTTTCTGACTCATTCATAGAAGGGATTTCTTAGACCTTCTGTCCCTATTCAGAAGCATAGCACTGGTTTATCTTTGGCACTGGTCCCAGACCTTGAGAGGGCTTAATAGTTACAATGACTACATATATACACTCACTATCTTTCCCATAGACATAGAGATTTCCCAGAAATAATTCACCTTTGATCTATCCTCCTCATTTAGCAGACTGTCTCAGGATCCTGGGGCTCCTGCCCTCCCAATGGCGGGTTCCATTGGAGCTATTCTGCAGAACCAATGGATGTTCCAGCTGTTTCTTTGGGCAGATTTGTGGTGGCCAGCACGACACTATCATGCTAGTACTGCACTGTAAATGTAGGCAGTATCACGCAATGCTAGTATCATTATGCACTAATTAGCGTTATCTCACATACTGGCAATACCTGTCTTGAGCAGTCCTGAGCACATGTACCCTCTGCCTATCTCTGCCTATCATGCCTCCACACTGGGTCCCCTTCACCAGAGTAGCTCATGTGAGAGCAAGCAAGCCCTTTTGCTCCAAAAGCAGAAGGGGAAAGTTAAAAGCAGGCCACAGCATTTCCTTCTTGCTAATGAAATTCCTGCCTTTCCTCAGCAAATCACTGACACAAAGCCGAACTCTTGTCTGTGCATGAACTGCAGGGGACTGAGGTTCCCGGAGGGGAGTAAGAAGGCTGGGTAGGGCAGACAGTTAGGAAAAAGAGAGTCCTAGAAGCTAAATGATGGGAAAAGAGGGCCTGCATCTAGGAGCAGGAGGTGTTGGTGAGAATGTGTAAGTACCCTTCTACTGCAGCCTTCAGAATGAAATTCTGTCCCTACACTTACCCTAGGGCAAGACTTCAGCCCTCTAACAAGGTCACATCAGCTGGTCAGTACTTTGTCTCTCACTCCCACCTACAAAACTCTTGACACTTCCATTCCAGTGTGATCCTACAGTTAACTAATATTGTGAGGCTTGGGGAACTTAGTACTTTTTTTTTGTTGTTGCTATCCACATCAATATGACTATGTACACATCTTAGAATCCGCAGAAGGTAATTAGCATGGAAGGCTTGGGTTAATTACCTCTTAATGGAAGAAACAGAAAGGCTTCTTTCATGCTTATCTTCCATCAGTTTTTACAACAGGTAGAGGACAAGGGACAGGTTGCTTCAGTACTCTGAAACAAAGACCGATGTAGGAGTCTGTCTAACAATGAGGAAAGACTTCACAAATATGCTCAGTGACAGGCCAATTAATTTCAAACCCAGCTTTTATGGTCATCAGTTATGACGACTCTTT
>NW_009193363.1:6515-14367 GCF_000690835.1 Fulmarus glacialis
ATGCGTTTGTGAACAGATCTGCTAGCCTAACAAGAACGGCTTTAAACTTGGTTCATGGATGTTAGGTACCCAAGTCAAGAGGTGAGTAAATGCTAAAACTGGAGAATGAATGCACGGGAAAAGACTACAAGACGACTTTCTTATTTCCACTCAGAGAGGAGGGCATAAATACACCTCAAATATCTGTACAGTGAGAGACAGGGCCTGGGCAACAAACAGAAAGAGGGACCATGGCAGGTGTAGTCACTGCCCTATGACATGGTTGGAAGCACAAAGACTTGGTGGGTAATAGGCACCATCGCAGCCCAGACACAGGCTGCTTAGGAAGGAGAAGCAAGGAAGAAAAAGAGGACCCCTCCTCTTCTTGAGTTGCCTTCTATGTGTAGGGGTCCTTGGCCACGCAGAGCCGTAGGATGAAGCCAGAAGGAAGCGAGCATGCCTGCCATGTCAGAGGCCTTCTGATTTTGGCACAGACATGTCGGTCTCCTGGACAGGCTGCAGCCATAAGTAAGTTTGGTTACTTCAGGGACTGTGCAGTCCAAATAATTCTAAATAAATCTGGACATGCAATAGATTTTTGTGGTTACTGGAATATGAGCTTATTGAAATGTATCAGCTGGGGGGCCTAAATTTGCCTAAGTTCTGTCATAGGTGTCCAATGTAGTATCTCTGGATTTTTTTTTGAAGACATACAATCTTTTAATGTTACTCTGATGTGGGATTGTATTCGTCCAAGAAATAGGGGTTCCACTTGTGTATGTTTTTCAGTAAAATTCTTTAAAATCATGATTACTAATCATGCTTGTCAGTTGAGAGGTTACATTCTGAGATCATCAACAAAGATTCAGAGTAATAAACCACCATTTTATATCACTTTTAAAGAATCAGGGTGGTCAGTTACCAACCTTTTCAGTCAGTATTCCTTTTCCTAAGATTTCCTTTATTTCCTTGGCAAATAAAGTTTCTAAGGAACAAATGAGATTCAGTGATGTTGCTCATGTAAGGGCAACACAGAAAAATGACATAGTGTATATTCCTTTTAATGGAGTTTACTTTTATAACTCTACTGCTGTTGTTCCTAATGCCTCATCAAGTTTACAGTTTCAAAAATTCAGCTGATGCCTGGCTACATTGTGGTTAATTATTGTCTTGCATGAAGAAAAACCTCACTTTTGCTTCAACTACAGCATTCATATGCAATATCTTCATCCATTTTGGACTCAGGTATGTTCTGTTGAGCAGGAGTTTTAGTGTTTTTGATCAGCCAAAATACAGGAAAAAATACTGGTCTTCTATTCTAAATGAATACAAATTTGGCATGTACATGATTTTGCTTGTTTATTTTCCAAAAAGCAATTGCTTTTGGAAATTAAGCACTTTACTGCTTAAACTACACATTTCCCTGCTACTCTGTCAACTACTTTATGGATGTATACACAGATTTGCTCTAAGATGGGCTGTAAAGGTTTATTACATGTAAGTGGGAACATGGACACCATTTCTCATAGAATGTCATTTCTCTGTATAGAATTCAACACATACTTTCAAAAAATAAGTGATAAAAATAACCAGACAGCAAAGCATTTGGGCAGGAACCATATCCATACGCATACAGTATACATATTGCACACTGTATTCATATTATTCACTTATTCACTTTAAGTTAAAATATTTGCTATGTCTCTGTGTGGAAATAATATGCCATCAACATACTAAATGCTAAAATCTTAATAAAACTTTGACTTCGCTTAGAACAAGGGAGTATTTCCACTAAAATTAAATTAACATTATTTTATTAAGCTAATGAATATATTTTTGGAATACTGTTTTCCAGAGACAAGTCATCCCTTTTACATGTAAAATAAAACAATTGATGAGAACACAGTTTTATTTGTTCAGTAAAAGCAGTTCCTACTTCATATATTATAAAACAGCCATCATCATCTGGTTTTGGTCTTTTTCCTTTTTTATAGTTAACTACCAATGAATATAGATACAGGCCAATAACAATAGTGCATGCATTTAGCAAGTTTAATTTAGAGATGAGCCCAAAATCTATCAAAAGTTAATGGCAAAGCTCTTTTGAGCGATTCAAGATTTGTCTGTTTTTATTTAATGTAAAAAAAAAAAAAAGAAAAAAAAAATTAAAGCTTAGCCATATGCAGACCAAAATTAAGTGACTAAAAATCTCAAACAGAATAGCTAGAAATACCCCAAACTGAGCACTTTTCCCTATTAAAGGAGTTGACTTTTCAACAAAGTCCATGATCTCACAAAGACTTAAGAAAGTGAATTGTATACAAATGAGGAGGAGAGTGGAATTCTAATGGGCTAAATGTATATGAAGCGATTTGTTTGTCATTCTCTATTAAACTGGAGATTAACATAATAATTGAATTTAATTATAAGAGTTTTCCCTAGAAATCAATTACTGGTCAACATTTCAATCACATTAACAGAAGACTCCAGGGTTGCCAATTTGAACTGATAAAATTTTAATATCATCCAAATATCACTGATACTTGTTTCTTCTTATTTCTGAGACCAAATCCCACCTCATATTATATTTAATTTTTTTTTTTTTTAGTTTTTCTGTCAGTGGGGGCATCTGTAAAAAATGGAAGAACGTTTGTAGGACTTGTCAGAGGAACTGAAATGCCTGAAATAGAGAAGGACCTAAATGATGTGCTTTTTTATTATGCATTAGAAATAAAATAATGCACAACAGCATTAAAAATACAGTGAGGGTAAGGAAAAAAAAATATACCAACAGCAGACAGTTTGGAACATGGATTCTTGCATTAAGACTTTATACAGCAGCTTTTTACAAGCTATTAAATCATACAGGAGTGACAGTAGTAAGGTTTCTTAATGCATCCAATGTATTTACCAAAACATAGGGTTTGGTAAAAGCCTTAATATGGGACCAGCTAGGTCAAGAACGAGCTTTTTTGAAAATTCCACTTTTAGCATAAAAAAACTCTGAGTAGGATGTGGAGATGATGATAAGAGCAACTAGAGTTGTTATGGTTGTACTGAGAAATATATCTCAGCCCACATACTGAGAGTGTACTAGGAGGCATACAAAATTAAACCCCTTAATTCCGAAGACAGCCTGCAAAATCTTCAACAGTCTTTTTGCGTAGAATTACTTGTGCTAAACAGAAGCGCTTTTTAAACTCTTTGAAATTCAAAACAGTTGAATTAAAAATGCACATACTTTGGCTTTCTCATATTTTAAAATTCTAATTGTTATTTTAGGATAAAATATTTTATATTATATATCACCATATTTTTTTAAAGCAAAGCTTTCAGAAGACATTTATAAAGTACATTGAAAGCATTCTCACTCTGAATCCACATTACATATGAGAAAATGAAATGACAATGAAGTCTGACATTCATCAAAAGCATGAGAGTTTTCAGAAATTTCATCCAGAACAGATTTCCGAAGCTCAGGTGTATTCCTGTTCCAGATAACTGTGCAAAAGGATCAGGGAAATAATTTCTGTGAGAGTGGTCAAATGAATACCATTGTCACTTTCAAAATGTGGCAGATCCACTCATTTGGCCATATCTTTAAGGAATTCATCATGTCACAATTAAAAGGTTACAGAACTGTGATAATTATGGATAAATACAATTAAAACCACTTTATTGAAACAAAACAGATCTGATTAAAAATCTTGTACATTCCTTCTGCAGTTGCTGCAATCGAAGGAATTGCATCTTAATGCCCTAAAATGACTCTTTTTTTACATACTTGACTGGGTATTAGTATAAAAGAGGACATTTTCTTGTAGAAGAGGTGCTGTAATCTGATGATTTCAAGAAGACATTATAATTGCTTTTTTTAAACATCGACGCGCATCTGTGGTTCAGAATATATGTATGCAGCAGACACACTGGCACTAAAAGTAAGATTTTTCAAAGGACTCAAATAATCGCTCATTATACATTCACCAAACTTCAAAGAAAGCTTCTATTGATTTCAGTAGAAGTGGTGCTAGCTCAGTGCTTAGTGCTTTAGAAAATAACACCTATGCTTAATATATTCATGTTTTAAATACTGCTATGCTTGAAACTTTTGCCTTTAGGTTATCTATTACAATCTGAGCCACACTCATAAGTAAAATTCCTGTCACACAACAGCTGTTCTAACTGAAATAAATATCTATCTGATCTAATCTATTTGTAATTGTCATGTAATGCTCATGACATTACAGCAGCTAACTGCAAAAATGGTTTTCTTAGTAGAGCTCTCATTGCACAAACTGCCTTTTCAGAAAACTTCAGCATAACTGGGATTAAGCATTAAACCACTATCACACAGAGACTAGGGCTACAAGCATGTGGCCTGAAGCAAATGTTCCTCTGCAGGGAATTGTGTTCCTATAGGAAGACTGATAGGTCAACTAATTTCTCCTAAACCGTTGTGGTTCAGCTATTACTCGGCAAGACGAGCAGATAACGCATTTATGGCTGCCTACTCACGGCCATGGCATTCCCTCTGTGATCTGAACCTATGGCTAACGTAAATCTGACAGAAGAAAGAAGACTGGCTACCTCCTCTGCGGAACAGGCAGAATTGGCTTAAATTGGTTGTAGGAAAAGGGAGAGAGAAATGGAGGTAGGAGGACAAAACCAAAGGCAGCTTAGCAGTGGTCATCCTCTAGCGGTGAAAATTCAAAGTGCATTCTTTAGCCTTGGCTTATGTCAGCAACAGATTGTGCTTCCTCATCTCTGTGCCTAAGCAACAGCTTCGTGGTTTTGTAGCAACTCATTTTCCCATAAAGAAAAGCAAGATACAACAGTGGCTTGACTGTTTAACAGTTTCCTACCTGTAGATTGTCCCAAGTATATTTTCACACACCTGAGGAAGATTCTCAGTAGCAATCACAGTAATCAGCCTGGCACCATTCATCTTAGTGGAACTCTACTGGTTTACTTCAGCAAAGGCACTGACTTGTTTTTGATACAGTTTGTTATTATATAATAAAGGTTTTTTCTTTTCTGGTGATCTATAAATTCTGGAATTTTGCAGTTGAAAAACGATTTTAATTAGAAATGTCAACAAGAGACATTACCGAGTACAAAATTCAGTTCTGAATCAATGATGCTTGGACTGGGGTTTTGTTTTTCTACCTGATTCTTATAAGGGAATCACGGGCGGAGAATAATAGGGAACACCAACTTTTGAAAACATAAAATAAAATATCAAAATTCTAAGGTAATATTACTCTATAAATTTGAAATTCCATTAGAGTAACTTCTTGACAGCTTTATAGTTTCATCCTTATTCAAGTCTGTAAGATCCTCTGGAAACTAATAACAAAACTAGACTCACACCACATAGTTGTTATCTAAATCTTTGGATTTATAAATAAATATGAATATATTAAGAGATATGTATATAAAAGTCTTTGGATTTACCCTTTCAACATGAATAATTTCTAATTTTAAGATTATACTACTATTTTTAGAAATATTGGTGTAGCTTCATGAAAATCAACATTTTATATTAATCAGGTTTAAAATACAGAATATGTAAACAAGATCTTGTTCAATAGCCTTGTAAATTGGTACATTCTCCTGCTTTTTTAAAAATTATAATAGGTGCATTGCTTGATTCTCACCTGGTATCTGAATTGTTGAATTATTAATAATTTTTACAAATGTATTTACAATTAATCCATATGGTTCTCAGCATCTTTCTTTGGGTTGGAGAATGGTGAGTTTTTTGCATCAGTGTGAAAATGAATTATAATCTAATAGCATTTCTAAAGATGACCAGTTAAATTGGAATTGTAATGAGCTTTCTGTACATAATGAAAACAATCTAAAACTTAATTGTGTAATTAAACTGAGTGCTTCTCGTAACAAACCAGTAAGTATCTTTTAATGACCCTATAAATCTAACCTAATCTAACTGCTATTTAATATCTCACCTGAATTTAAGGATATTCTCTTTGCTTATTTGTTTGTTTCAGCAATTAGTTCTGAAATTAGCATATGGTGGCGTTTCAATTTTTAAAGGGATTCCTATATATAATTCTGTTTCATATATGCTTTTTCATCATCACAGAATATAAAATTAAGATAGCATTGCCAACTGTATTTAACATTTTTGCATTTTAAATATATTATTTGGAGCTCACAAGGATTATACTGTGATCAACCAGTCCTGTTTTATTCATCCTCTCAGTTTACCATGAAGAATTAATAGATTCATAAGCTAGAAATGACAATTACTTCTTATTCAGACTGCCTAATTTCTGCTAGATTTGCTTATTTAGGTGGACTTCTTTTGCTCAGTCTCAGAGTGTGATTTAGACTACCATTTCTCAAGCATCACTTAATTCCCAAAGATACCTAGAAACAACAAGTGTGTTTGTTTTGACCGCAGAGTTACTGAGACACCCAAAGTCTTCTGAGCATCTCAGAAATCAGGTAGTCGGAAGAGTTAGGTTAGCTGTGATAGGAAGATGAGTGGAAAGATACCTAATCTCTGCTGAAGTCCCAGTGGAGACACAGTTGCTAAGATCTGTTCTGATTACATCTAACTTGAGTTGTAGTAAGATCAATTCAAAATGCCACTGGAGAATGACTAGAAAACACCTTTTGTGTAACGTTGCAGGAAGAAGACTTCTTTTAGGCTGCCTGGATCCAAACATCACAAACTCTTTTATTCAGTTTTCTCTAAATCCAAAATCTTCAATTGGACTTGTACCTTTCATGCTAAAAAATAGTTTCAGATGGGGCTAATTCCACACTTCCTTGCACCACTGACCAGCGCACATCACTGTTCACATTCTCAGTGGCTTGCTGAACACTCAACTTTAAGCATATATAAAGGAATGTTGCTAAAATATGCATTGATATTCAGTGGCAAAAATTGTTTAGAAGCCATTTGAACTTTTTTGTAAAGGAATTTCTCCAGCTGGCTCCTAATTTTGAAATCATGAGTTTATTATTATCTCCAGTGGACTGAGAAAAAAAGCCCAAATACAGAAAGTAATTTTGGCTCTTTCTGGAGCTGCTCAAAATATGGGAGCTATTTATCCATTTAATTTGTGAAAACGTAGGTTTTAAAATGTCAGTGCAGTTTTGCGCAGTTCTTTCTTTTTGATCTCTCATCGTTATAAGTGATTTTACACATGATAGAAACAAGTGGGTGATTTGAAATACAAGCATTACTTTTCATGTTATAAACCAGTTATTGCTTATGACAGGTTAGGAAGTAGTACGTATGCATACAGTCACTAATATATTGATATTTTATACAATATCGTCAACTGAACGCTTTTAAAGGGAAATTATGAGAAAGAACCTGGAGAGGTTATTGAAATCAGTTGGAAGCAACCTATTCACTTCTGTATGTTTTCAGTTAGTTCTAGTGAACCCTTTCAAAGGATTTTTAACAGAAATACACATGTAAAATTAAGTAACAGTCCAGAACAAGCAGCAAGCGGTTGTAGGAATGAGGACATTGCATAGATTATTTCCTGAGCTGCAGAGGAGGGATGAGAGGGAAGCACTACATGGATAAGTTATTTAAAGAAAACTTTAAAACCATAAATCTTTACCAGAAAAACAAGAGGTGAAAACCAAAACCTGTCAACAGTATGGATCCTGAAAGGATTTGTACAATAAACAATGTATGTTTCATGGAAAGCAACTTCATCTTTCTCAGACAAGAATATTATGAATGGGTTAGAAATTAATTAAAACTGATGAACTGGTAAAATCTATGACAAGATATTACAAGGAAATTAAAAAAGATGAATAGAAGAGAGGATATAAAAAAGTAACCAGGACCAGACACCTAATCAGAGATAGTCCATCAAGCAAA